>NC_053133.1:6358308-6585808 GCF_010015445.1 Perca fluviatilis | reverse complement strand
ATTATGTGATATAACGCTCTTATTTTGACACATAAGCATGCATTGACCAGGGTGGTAACATCTGTGCACATATGTATTGGGGTATGAGTAATATGTTTCTAACGCTAAACGCTAAGGGGGTTTAACTTCTTGTATAATCATTACCTTTTGTGCATTATCTGCAATGTACAGTAAGTCGTCATTCTAAACTGGCTTTAAAGGGTCAGTTTACATAATTTTCACAACACATTTTTCAACATACCCCTAGTGATATGTTGCCACTCAGATAGTTTAGATTACCGGCCTCTCACATTTCCTTCCCCACCCTAATATCCCAAAACCTTGTGCTTCTTACACAGTTGAAAAAAATGTACTTGTCTTTTTGGAAACAATGTCCCTTTACCCTGTTACTAAGGGTGCCACAACATTGTTTTGCAGTACATTTGAATAGCGTTTCACTACATTTTTATGACATTTTCAATGTAAAGTAACAAGCAGCAAACAAATATGATAAATGTGTGCCTTTTTTGTCCTTGAACAAAATTCGAGGCAATTTACTTTGAACAACATGGAAGAAATACATTTAACCATTTACCATACTTTTTTTCATTCATGGTTTAAGTTCAAAATGAATCTGCAAATCTGCACATAAAACTATTGACTTTGATTTTTCAACATAATTGAGAATAATCCATCTGAATTTAAGATTTAGGAAGTTGACAGACAGGTCTCCGGATAATCCATCGTAACAGGGACACTGCTTTTGGAAAGACACCCTACTGTTGAGTATTACAAATAAACATTTAAAAATACTCAAATCTGCAGTGACAGAAGTTTCAGAGGTGGATATTCGAACAAAAATGATTTACATGGTCAGGGACCACTAGGGGTAAGTGCAAAAATATAAATAAAATATGAAAAATATGAACGTGAACTTTACCCTCGCCTCAGCCTGAGGCCTAGTCAACTGTCCTCACTATGACAGATTTTCCTCTTCTCCCTACCTCTATGCACATGCACACTCTCATTTCTTCTGACCACCATCTCTGTGTCTCTTAGCCACTGCCACCATGCTGTCTTTATTCTCCTAACAGGCCACTGCTGGATAAACTCAACTCTAGATCTGGATGGAACAAGTGCCTCCCTCTCCCTCCACTCATCCCTTTCACAATCATTCCTAAAGCCCAACCTGAACCCAGTAAGTCTTGGCAAAAGCTGCTGTCTTGGAACAACATTCCCAAGCCCCTCCTCTTTCTGTCTTCCCTTTCGCCTTTCCTATGAAACTGTGGAAAGAGCAAATCGTCGCCAGTCTATCCACATCTCTGGATTCCTAAGATGAGGAGTCCTCATCCATCACTGTCCGGGAGTGGCTCATTGTCACCGAGCGGCCTCGCGTCGAGCATTGTCTTTCCTGTCGCTTTGTGGCCTACAGTAAATCACAACGTTGTTCATCAGTCAGTGAACGTGACATTTGAGTCCTCAATCAGACACAACAGCCACCATCCCTCAACAACGCTGCTGTATAAATAACGACAGTTGGGTTTTTCTTGGTAGAGGAAACAAGAGAGACATTAATGGTAAAGTAAATCCAGTTAAGTGTCTTGTTATGTGTTATTTATATAATATGAAACAGCCATGACAGAAATCTCTTTTTATCGTGAACAACCATCACATCTTTCTACCTGTCTACCTCAAGACAAGAAATCGAAACCTTTTTTTTTTTTCCACATTACGATTACTTTTCTTCCATTAACCTGGATGACTCCAGAGCTCCTTACGTGCCAATGAACTCTCCAGGATTCAATAACTGTCTGGCACTCACCACGACCTAATTCTAAAAAGGCCCTTAGGATCTCAACTGCTGCCGTCAAACACTGCTGTTTTCATTGAATGTATTTCTAAGGAAACTGTGTGTTGAACAGCACACAGTTACTTAGAAATAAGTCACTATAATACTATAAAATAAAGGTGACTCTGACTTAGATGTTGGTCGATTACACAGAACAATATGAGAAGCCGTCATTGAAAACTGTTTGGAAAAGGCAGGCACTTTCAATAAAAAAATACCTGGCAGGTGATTGGATGAACCATCTGTCTATCACGTCCACCATTGTTGTTTTGATCGAATAGTAGCGGCTGTCACACACACCTAAACCTCGCCCGTAGCTGCCAGTAGCTTCTAACAGGATGCTGATTGGTCCAGTGAGCTGGTAGTTCAGACACAAATTACTTGAAGATGGTTTTTGTGTGATATGTGGTGTGAAGATTCTCGTTTGATCTAGTAATATCGTGAGAATCCAGCTGCCGTGCAAGGTAAGTGGCATGGCACCACCATCATAACTTTGGTGATCCGGTGACTTTTTATCTAGCGCCACCGAGAGGTTGACATTTGTAGTTTTGAGTGAAATGTCTCTACAACTATTAGATGGATTGCCATGAAATTTGGTGCACTAACTCATTCCCCCCCTTTCAATGAACAGTATAACTGACTTATCATGTAGCGCCTTCATGGGATCAAAATGTTTCCAACATTACAACCAAATAGGCCTACCTGCTAAACTAATGACATTTCTATCTGCTTCATGTGTTCTTTGTGTTAGAAAGAAATGCCAACAAACCAGAGCATGTGTTTCTCCCATATCGGAATGCTGTGTGGACTAGCCAGACCCTCCTTTGCAGCGCTGTGGAGGAAGGACTGGCAAAGCGAAACTACTAGCTAGCTAACTGCAGTCAGCTTCCCCAGTACTGCGTTCAAGTGCTGTCAGAAATGATACAATCAATTCAAACTGAAATATAAAATGGCCCAGTTAACATGGCTGGGGCATATTCAGCTTACTACAATATTAACACAAAGAGGAAACACACTTACATATCAAATGGCTTTTGTTAAAATGAAACACGTTTATTTTAAATATCTGATATTTGCCTGTTGAGCACGTCTTCTCCTCTTCATAACATTGTGGCAAATAAGCTATGTCACATGATTTAAGAACTAAAACATATATACCAAAAACCATATTATAAAAGTTTGTATTGCTCTTTGACAACCAAAATACACAATACTGATGTATTGTCGAACATCATTCTTGACATTGGGAGATTACGAAGAGTAAGCGAAGGCAGCCGTGTCATTGCCTTGAAACAATGTAAATAGAGCCTTACTCTGGCCTTTATCCTAAAATATAACAAGCATACTATATAATAACTAAGAATCACAAATCCAACTAAACTGAACTTCTATTTGTAGATGCAGAATAGGCTTTTTGTTTGTTGTCTGGATGAATCAATACAGTGTATATAGGCCTATGATTAATAAATTAACAATTTTTGTCTCTTTTTTCCAGGCCCAAAAAAATATACAAGGGGCCAGTAGGGGGAACAATGTTATGTTGGATACTATATTAGCATTTTCATTCTGAGCATTTTAGAATGCTGACAATAGCATTTAGCTTACAGAGCCACTAATATGACTCAGAAAAATGTTCATTATCTTAACCTAATAGATGCACTTTTGAAAGAGGCACAGACAAATCTAATTATTGGAAACTTCCTGGTGGCCCCTGACTTGCTTTCAGCTATCAGTACTTTTCCACATCAATAGAAGAATTGGCAAGCATTCTACGCTCACCATCAGACTACTGTACTCAGCTGTAACCAGAGTCCATAAAGGAAAGAACCTGAGAAAATGTACCAGTGTCAACCTCGTGTAAAATGTCTGACGGAGATCTCTCAGCCTCCATCCGCAAAAACGTTGGAAGTTATTTGGCGTATAATGATCTATATGATGTCGGACGGGGCGAAATCTGGTACGGAGCAAGAAGAAAAACATTGAGCCAGATTCCTGCCATTTAATATCCCATTAAAGGGTAATTTGGCATGAAACCCCTGGCATGTGTGATGGAATTCTACTGCTCCTTGTGTTCAATGAAATTCCCCACAGGCTTTAGACTGTAGGTGTGTGTGCATGTGGCTGTTTGTACTGGATGTGTGTGTGTATGTGCTTGTATGAGGACTGTGAATGGCACATGACTGTGACTGTGTGTGTGTGTGTGTGTGTGTGTGTGTGTGTGTGTGTGTGTGTGTGTGTGTGTGTGTGTGTGTGTGTGTGTGTGTGTGTGTGTGTGTGTGTGTGTGTGTGTGTGTGTGTGTGAGAGAGTCCTTTCAAGCCAGCAGAAGTGTAGTTTTCCACTGGGGTAAATCTACACTCTCCATCTCCTGCCACGTCTGACTGCCCTCTGTAGTCACAGATAACACTGTGGGCTCAGGCTGCGGCCACAACAGCCAACTGACCCATTACTGGACTTTTAGCCAATGGAATGATGGTTTGCTTTGACCAATCCCGATCATTTTACAGGCATGGATTCGTCAAAAGAATGTGCAAAGAGACACCGTTTGTGATCTTTCTTTTCAGTTCGAATCCTTTTCCTCTGTACTGACTAAAACTGTCAGACGGGTCATTGATCTGATTTATTCTGTCTTTTTTTCTCTGTTTTACTGATATAAGTACAGATTTATGTGGACTTTGCTGCTAAGGGAAACATTTCTCTCTTATTAAAATACAATGAAACTATTTGTAAAAGAGGAATGCGTTCACTACAAAAAATATCTGGAATGTGCAGCCACGTGAGAAAAAAAGTCGACAGAGGAAATGATGCAAACCCGAGCTTAAAATTATTTCTCTCTGCCTCCCTCTTTCATTTGCTCGGTCTGTGTCGGCGAGATCAGATGTGGAATTACAATGTAATTTTCTCGACTTTTCTTTCGTTTCGTTTGTTCAACTGGGCGATTGGATCGGAGGGCCCCTGCAGGTGTTCGATCCCATGAGTCAACACCGCCTCGGAGAACTTTCCATGTGTGGATTCAAAAGCTTCGCTTGCATGTAACAAAGTAACGCTTCTGTAAAAGTGCCAGAGCATGAGAAATCCAAGAGGGACACATCAGCGCCAAGAAATGATATTAACCATAGAGATAAAATAGTTACTCTATATTAAAAACAGCAGGCCAGCCAGGTGAATTAATCCTTTTTTGGGGAGATTTCTCTTATTAAAACCTGGTAGAGGGAGTTATAAGTCTCACTTGGTCTATCCATCTCTTTCTTTCTTTCTCCATCTGTGAGTCCCAGCAGGTGTTTCGATGTGAAAAAGCCCGATGTTCGTTCAGGTCACAGGGTTTCAAGTTCTTCGATCAGGAGGATTGCAACCGTCGCAGCCGCTGATGCGTTTCATACCACCCCCCCCCCCCCCCACCCCCCTTCGGCGCTCAGATAATATGAAACACATTTGTCCATAAGAGGAGCTTTAAATGAAACACAATAAAAATCTGCTCTTCCCCGCACAAACCCCCGTCCTCCGTCACTCCATCACCTACACCTTCACATCTGCCTCCTCGCGGTCCTGCCCACACTCAACAGAAAGTGAAAACATCACTATTGGTTGTGAAGTGCGCCTGAACGAAGCCCCAGTGTTCTCAACTGAAGAAGAACTTGGACAGATCTGACCTTGATCGTTAGCAGCTTAGACGAGTTGCGAGCTGAAGCGTTGTGAAAGAGCTCGCTCTGTGATTTGCAAGGTCCTGACACTACGTTCACAGTAAGGGGGGAAGATCGGTGACATTACATCACTGTTAAACATTTTTTAGCTGGTTCGACTTAAAGACACAAGTTTCCCTGCTCCCTTGAAAATGTGAATTAACTGAAGTCATCTTGAATAATTGTCTCAATGTCGGCTCACGAGTTACTGAAAAGTCAAACAAAGACGAAATATGATCCTGCTCCCAGTAACTGTGTTCACAAACAGGACATATATCAAGTTTCCATCATGTATTCTTTTCTTCAAATTAAAAAAAGGGTCTTTTGGGTGAACACATTCATTCTATTCATAATTTAAAGTAACACAAGTTCAACTGAAGTTCTGAAATTGTCTTAAAATAAAGATTCTAAGTTGAATAGTAAAACATAGTTGCATTAAATTAATCATGAACAATTAGTTGATTCTACTGAATTCATATATGATTTACAGTGATTACATTTAATGTATTCCTGTCCACATCTACTCTACATTTCCTACAACATTTTGCAATTGCACATCTTTTTTTTGTCATAGATTTTGAAGTTCCCAATGTTGAGTCCAGCTTGTAATTAACTGCTTTACAACAAAGAGTCCCAAAATAAAAGTGCTATTAATAAAGACCGTAAGGCGACATATTTTAAAGGATTATTTAACTACAGTAGGTGTCAAAACCCAGAATCAGAACATGCTATTGTGCAAAAACACACATCCAGGCAAAAAGGGACAATAAAGCTGTCACTTTGACAAAACCAAAGAAACACTTCATCTGGCTTCATCTCACTCTGGAATGTGTTTTTCATTCGGCAGAAACATTAATGACAGAAAACTACTTTTTCTGACGAGAGCAATGTCAGCCCGAAGACAAGAACATCGACAGCAATAATTTAAACGACAAGTGACCTATATCAAGAGATTCCACTTTTGCGTGGCCTAATATTTTTTTTGTTATTACTTTTCTTTAAAGGTGATTTTCACAAAAAAAAAAGTTTAAGTATGCTTTTACAGATCACACACACACACAGAGTCTGCCGACACACAAAAACACACAGCCCATTTGCCTTGCCCCTGCTCTCTCAGCAGGACCTCATGGCAGGATCAAAGGCATGCCAAACAGTAGTCTGAAAGTGAGCATGTTCCACATGGCCTTGTTGTGTCTGGCCTGCTAAAGCCTGGTCAGAGGAGCAGGCTGGGGGGAATTCCTTCTCTGCTCGGCTGGAGTGGGCGAGAGACAGCCAGTGTTCTTGTGTGAGAGTGTGAAGAGACAGTACATGGGCTTCTCTGCTGTGGATATATGAACGTGTGAGTGTTTTGGACACACCAGGCCTCACTTCTAATCTAATAGAACAGCTTTTTTTTTTTTTAAAGGCAGTAGTCATAGGAATCACATTCGGCAACACCAAACGCAATATCAAATGTAGAAAGGTAGAAGAAAACAGTGTGAGCAGGCAGCAGCAGTGTAATATAGAGCGAGGCAGACAGACAGAAATAATGGACCAGCTGCAAGAATTAAAACAAAATGTGCAGATGGAGGGGACAAAAAAAGAGCAAAAGTGCAGGATGTCGTGTGTGCAAGGGAGACTCTTAAAGGGAAAGAATGCAAGAAATGTGGCTCCTTACCAGCCCGATAAACAAAGTTCGCTTCAGCCTCGGAGGAGGACGGCGAGAGCAGCTCGTCGTCGTACTCGTTGGAGCTGAAGGAGCCGGAGTGGTTCCTCTTGCGAGCGTCCATGACGGCGTTGGCCACCATGACATGGCGCAGTGAGTCGTTCAGGTAGCGGTGCAGTAGGCTGCTCTTGTACTTGGGTGGAGACACATAGTCCTCGGCAAGTGAGGCGGCCGAGCGCAGTCCCGCTCCCATACCCATGGCCATGCCCATGCCCATGCCCATGCCCATGCCCATGCCCACCATGGAGGAGCCCTCCTTCTTGATCACGCTCTGATACATGGGCTTGTTGAGCTCCTCGGGGCCGCTCTGTGTCCTCTGAGGGTTGTCCCCGTCTACGCCATCAAGTGGGAAAATCACAAGAAAATAATTAAGATGCAATGCAGAAATACATTTCAAAAGCAAAGGACATCTTTCCTAGCATTTTTACTCATTCACACTCATATTGCCTTGCATGTTTCTTCCTATTTTTTTCCTTCTGTACCTTTTTTTCTCAGCTGGACATCAAAAATCTACATATAGTGTTCGTATATCAACATTTTATGTATTAGATGTAATGAGCTATTCCTGGAAAACAAGACACATTTGATTTGTAAATATATGTCAAATCATGTGTAATTCTTTGTAGATGGGTGGATGCTTTTTCCTATTGATAACTGTTAATAAAACTAATCTCTTAATAGTTAAAAGCAGTCTCTATAGACATCCATTGTAGTTATATCTCAGCACCTGTATACAGTACAAATTCCATTCAAGTTTTAAAATGTTGATTATAGCATGCTGATTAACATGATCTCATAATGATGATATGTACAGTTTATTAGTTATGTAATGATTTAAAGCCAATGGAGGCCCATTCAGTGCCATTGTATTGCAATATATAGTTTTATATATTATTTAATGTATTGCAAACTGTCAATACATTAAGGTTAATCAGTTTTCTCAGCATCTGAGCACATAGCAATCACACGCATTATCTTAAGAAAATTCTCTAGTTTAAATCTAACCAACTTCAGCATGTTCATCCCCACTGACTCACAGTCTAGTTATTTTGAGCTAATCTTGAATCTAAATACCAGGGCAGGGAGATTTCAACCTGGCGCTCCTGCCCTATTGTTGGCATCGCCTCAAGAGCAGAAAGCCCAGCCGAGATTTAGGACGCATTACCAAAGCGTAACGGATGGTAGCCTATTTCCTCTCCATCAAGACCACATTGCCCCCTCTATTTCCCTGCAGAAATAAATAATTTCCAGGCCGCAGGGCCATAGAGATTGAATTAAAGCAAAGGTCTCTACCTGATGAAAGAAACAGCGGGGGAGAGATAAAACACCGTACTGAAAAACCAGATATCCTCTGGCAGGAGGGAAATCAGGGAGAAGTTCACTCAAGATACTCTCCCTGCCAAGAATGTAATTTTGTAATTTGGGCTGGTTGGACTTTTGATTCAGTCTAAAATTATAGCTCCCACATATCAGAAACACATGGAGGTAGCATACTTGCTCTCATTTCCTTATGCAGTCTGAGGTAAGTACAGCAAGTGCCTCAGCATCTCCTCTGAAACCACACAAGCGATACTAAATCTAATCATTATAATCCCATAATAGTGTCCTTTAAACTCTAGGTCTGCCACCTTTTCCAATAAAACTTCCTGTTAAAACGCCTCCATGACAGTGTGTCCTCTCCAGATCCAAAACAAGCTGGACCATTTCAGGACAGTGAGAGGAATGTATGCCGAGTCAGAGGGGTCAGGTCTGGCCCCATAAATAGCCTCTGGAACAAAAGCATAAGCTTAAAAACATAATGGATGGCTTTTTAGCGCATGGGGTCAGAAGTGAGAGCAGGCTGCGGGTAGCTTCATAACCATAATGTCACAGGGAGAAGAGTCAGGGAGATATACAAAGCCTCCGGTGGTACAGTGGCCTGTGGCGGACACAATGCAAACACCATGCACGCATTCCTCTTTTAGCCGCACGTTTGGCCTCTCCTTCTCAAAAAAATGTAATTAGAGATTACTTACACCACAGCGCTCTTCCTTTCTCTTCATTCTCTCACTGCGTGAGTATGTATGTTTTATATTTTTATTTTGTTTCCTGACCATGTTTTCAGTGCTGACAGTGAGTAGAAGAAGGTAGTTGCTGTAAATACACGGCTGACAGAGATTGCAGGCTGGGAGACAGAGGTTGGCTCAGCGGGGTGTCCTAATGACAGCGTGTCGCCGCCCGCCGGCCTTAGTGTCTCTCGGCTGGGTCACACACTCGCCATTTATATACACCCAGAACATGGCTCTGCATAGCATCAGCCTACTTTAAGTTGTGCACAGAGGGAGATGGCCTGGCCTTTGGCTTCTTTTCATGTGATAATGCTAGATTTGAATTTCGATGGGCAATACAAGTATGATCACTTTGTAAAAAGAGCTTATAATAGTATTATATAGTGCTTATAAAAGGAATAGCTATATTAAATCCTGCTAATCAAACTAATTAAATGATTCATATTCAGATGTGAATTGAAGGACATTAATGTAGCTTCGGCTTTCATCTAGAGCAAGTTTCGATAGAAGAGAACCGTAGAACCCCAAACTTCCTCGGCCCTCATTAGGCAACCACAACTAAAGAGGTCAAGGGTCACAGAGAAAAATCGGATAACTAACACTGCTGTTGTGCCTAAAAGAAGATAACAGATAATGATAATATGTATTAATAATGAAGAATAGTGAATAAATAATGAATTTTTAGCAGCCTCTTTTAATTTGGAATGGAACTTGGAAGAGAGAAGGAGTTACTGCTAAGGTTCAGTCGAGCCATACCGTCTGAGCA
This sequence comes from Perca fluviatilis, assembly GCF_010015445.1. Taxonomy (NCBI): domain Eukaryota; kingdom Metazoa; phylum Chordata; class Actinopteri; order Perciformes; family Percidae; genus Perca; species Perca fluviatilis. The sequence continues at coordinate 6,575,783 of NC_053133.1, read as the reverse complement.
GCTGTCCTCGCTGCTGACGCTCAGCCTCTCCGCGTTGCCCTGGACATATTTGTTGTAGAGCTTGATCCTGAGCGCCCAGCTCAGGTCTGGCTGCCTCACCGTGTTCTTCAGTCGCCTCCTGGCATTGGCAAACCAGTTGGAGACCTGAGAGAAAGAGAAATAGAAGGAAGTGGGAAGACACAGCAAATTGAAACATATGTTATTCCAAACACCTCCGCATTCATGGCAAAACAAAGACTTGACTATGAAAATGTCTGCTCTCTGCCTGCCATCAGTCTCATTGAGAAAAACCAAGAGAGGCCAAGGCAAAAGACAGAACCAGAGTCAGGTTGCAGAGCAGCTCTGAAACAGCTTTGAGAAACATCCCAGACGCTCCAGAGAGACACCCCAGCATGCATCTTTTCTGTATCAATGCCATATAGAAACATTTAACACCCTCCAAATGCCGAACAGCCACGGAACGCAACGTTTCATTAACTAATGTTCCGACCGAGATGTACGTCCCCCGTGCTTATTCTGGACTCGCACAGCCTCCCTCCAATAATACATTTTTTCCAACACTGTCCTCAAGATGCAATAAAAAAGACACTTGAGCCGGCGCTCTTCCTTTCACTGGGAGGAGAGACCATTAGATGTTATACTAGAATAACTTTTCATGCTCAATAGACTTCAAGCGGCTTATGAAGGGGCTGGGACAGGGGCCTTATGCTAGAGTACTTATTTTTTTGATCCCCTCTTCCAGTATCGTGTTTCTTGTTAACTAAGACCATCCCACATCCCTTTGTCTCGAGCCCAGCGCTGTGGCACTCCAGGCGGCATCTAGTACTTGTGGCTTGGCCGGAGGGGAAGCGAGGTGAGACGAGGCAAGGCGTGGGACGGCTCGCTAATGAGGACTGGAGGCAAGATGGCTGCCAATGGGGTGAGAGAAGAGAGAAAGGATGGCACGCCTGCTCAGATGACACCCAGAGAGATAAAAAAGGGGGGGGGGGGACACGGCAGCCAAACTTTCTCTCTTTCACCCGTGGCCTGTCTGTACTTTATGTACTGTAGAGGAGACGGCATGCAGGCACGCCGAGGGATTTCAACGGTGATGGAGAGATGGCACCGACGTATTAGCACAAACTTTAAAAAAAATAATTTACAACGTCTAGATGGGGGAAAAAAAGGAGCTGTTTTGCTAAAACATGACAGATTTAGTTGCTTTAAACACCTGGTGCCAGGTGTGTGTTTCCAGGGGAAAAAGCACAGGAAGTGATGCGTTCTACATTACTGGCAGCGCTGGTTTGTTTGGAATAAACAGTGGAAGAACTGGGTCGTTCTTGGGCTCCATGAATGGATAGGCAAAGAAAGAATGCCACCTTGGGCTGCAACTGACAGTTTTTTTCATATTTAATCATGTGTTGATTATTTTGTCGAATAATCTATTATTGTTTAGTCTATAAAATGTCACAAAGTTGTGAAAAACATCCAGCACGTTGCCAGAACTCAAGGTAATGTCTTGAAATGTCTGATCATTAGTCCATAACCAAAAGATATTCCATTACATTTGCTTATTCTAATACTCCACTACATTTGAGAGACTAGAAACAGAATGTTAGACATTTTACTGGGTAAAATGACTGAAGTGATCAATCAATTTTCTGTCGGTCAAGTCCTAAACTGTGGAACGATACGACAGGCCTCTTCACTGTCTCTTCTTAAAACCCACCTCTTCTCCTTGGCCTTTGACTCCTGACGTTGACATATTGATTTTTATTGATTTTATTGTTTTATTGTATGGCGGTCTTCTCATGTTTTATGTCTTTTAATCTGTGTGAGTTATGTACTTTGTCTTTTATTTATTCTTCTGTACAGCACTTTGGTCAACTTTGGTTGTGCTCTATAAATAAAGTTTGATTGATCAACTGAATGAAATTCAATTAGTCGACTTTTCGTCTCAGCAAAACAAACTGTATCAATAGAGAATAAAAGGACAATAAAAATAACTTTAAAAGTTGTTTTTTTAAACTCACACATGTACTGGCAGAAGAAGAAGAATCTCCTTCATGTTGGAAAATTTGATGAAAAAAAATGTACCTGCCTGTCATCATGCTCATCCACTGACGTTTGCGCTGCTGCTGCTGCTGCTGGTATTTGGGTGTCAGCTTAAACCTGTGTGCGTGTGTGAGGGTTTTGAGTGTGTGTGTGTTCGCAGCACAGCATCCCGGTGTCCAATAAAAAGCATTCCTCTGCACTCTGCTCGCCCTCACCAAAACAAACAGCTCCATCAGGCTCCCAAAATGAGAACCAGATTAAGCATCGTGGCCGGCGGCCCGAAAAAGCCGCCGCAGACTTTCTGAGGCCGTATCAGTGACCTTGTCAGCCAGATGATACTGTACACACACAGCCGCAAGTGCCAGACACAAAACACACTCCTATTCACCACTGGGTTTTCCTCTCGGCGGTCAGTTTGTCAGCCGCTACAGTCAAGTTGTCCACTGTAGTCTTGTATTATCAGTAGAGGGTGCAATAGTATGAAGTATAAGAAACCTGTATTTATAACTACTTTTACTGCATTTATATACACCTATAGTAGATTAGTGATACCCAACCTGCGGGTTGGGGCCATCGAAGGGACTTAAGATAAATATGAGGGTTTAAGAGACAAACCAAAGGAGAAGAAAGAAGAAAATATGTTTCTGCTGCATAAAATGAGGTTTATTGTTTTTAAGATTTTTTTTAATTTTCATCCCAAATTCTGAATTGTTTTACTTGTTCGTACCTCTAAAAAATAGTATAAGTAGTATAGTGCAGTATAATAAACTAAAATCACTTGTTGGCCATATGACGAGAGCGATCAAATAGAGGGGTCATATGTCAAACTCCAAAAAATGTTAACCAATAACCAATAACCAATAACCAATGAACAGAATTGCCAAAGTACCACAACTGCACGAGAGCTGTAAAATAATCAGCTCAAGATGCAAAAACACTGTCTATTCACTTTCTTATTACAAATTCAAGTCAAAAAACAGCTTTAAGACCTGATTGGACAGAAACTCAACCACAAAAATCTAATTTTTACTTTTTTCCTCACTGATCACACTCATGGCCACATGAATATTCAGAAAAACCTTTTTTATAAATACCTACTTTTCTCTTTCTTTATCGCCTGACCAGCAAGTGATGAAGACCAGAGAGCACTCACCTGGACCAGGGTCATTTGCGAGCCGAGGGCCAGCAGGATCTTCTCCGTCTTGGTGGGGTAGGGGTTGTCTCGGTGCTTGTAGAGCCACTGCTTGAGCGGTCGCGCCATGTCCTGCAGGGCCTGGCGCTTGTGCCGCACTTTACCGCCACTGGGCCGACCCCTGCGGAGAATTCAATTCAATTCAATTTTATTTATAGTATAAAATCATAACAAGAGTTATCTCAAGACACTTTACAGATAGAGTAGGTCTAGACCACACTCTATAATTTACAAAGACCCAACAATTCCAGTAATTCAAGCATTTAGTGCAACAGTGGCGAGGAAAAACTCCCTCTCAGGATGAAACCTTGGTTGGTGAGGAAAACTTCCTTTTAGGGAGAAACCTCAGACAGACCCAGGCTCTTGGTAGGCGGTGTCTGACGGTGCCGGTTGGGGGTGTGATGAACAGTGGCAATAATAGTCACAATAAAGATAATGGAACTATGACTAGAAATAGTAGTTCATGGCGTAGCAGGGCACTGCAGAGTGTAGCAGGGTGTAGCAGGGTGCAGCAGGGCATAACAGGAGAAGCAGGTAGAATAAAGTTAGCCAGATCGCACACTGTACATAGATTTCAAAATTCGAATTGCAATTGTTCTGCCAGATTTTGCGATTACGCTTCGATATGTGATTTAAAAATAAAAGTTTAGCTAAAGTTCAATATTCACTGTGTAACAGATACAACATCATCAGTCATGGAGCATTATACCATGAGACACTAAAACGGCTCTATTTTCTTATGCAAGGATGAGAACATAGATATGAATTGCCAGCAATATGTGTTTTCATTTAATAAGCATTGAAAATTGAAAAGTCAAACACAGAACATTTATCACAAAAGCTATAGTTATAGTGAAAAAACAGTAAAAAACAATTCCAATAAAGAATATCTACTTTCCTGTAAACTGAAATGTCTGATATGCCTCATTTCAATAGCAGCATCTACATATTGCACCTTCTAGGATTATGTTAAATAAAGTAATAAAAAACAAATGGAAAATCCACTGAAAATAGTTACACCAACCATTCAACTAAATATTCACATTCGATTTATCGCAGTCGTCACGATTAGCTAATCGCATTCTTTCAAAACACGACTCAATTTGAAAACGACTAGTCGTTCAGCCCTAGCCCATGTGAATTATACCACTATATGGGGATTTATTTATTTTTTTATCTTAACCTGGACTGTTTGTACATTTGCACGTGTTCTTTTCACAAATGACTTTTTTAAATTATAATCTACCAACAAATACACATGCAGGATTAAGCCTTTCTTCATAGGTGTAAGATGATTTGACACTGCATTCATCATTAACATCATGTGTTCATTATATCAGGATAAAAGGTCGTTCAACAGTCTAGATTTCAATTTTTCATTTCACAAATTAAAGTTAAAATCTGGTTTAAAGCCCTAAAAGAGAAACACAATTATGGTGTTTATTGAAGTGAACCAAACGATGTTGTGCAGCTGCAAGTGGAGTCCTGGGTGGACCGGCATGTAGTCTGAATTGGTTTGTCATGGCACATAAAGTGAACACTCTATACAGTATGCAATTTTCTCACCCAAAGCACTGCAATTAAGATAAGAGAGGTTGGATTAAAAGAGAGAGACACAAAGCAAGAGAGCGATAGAGAGAGACAGAGAGAGAGACTGAAGCAGACAGATGCAGAGAGAGAGAGAGAGAAATACACGGCCACTTGCAGTTTATTTTCATTGCGTGTCCCACAAACCACGTTGCAATGAAACAAACAAAAACATTGTGCTCCGTCAACAGCCGGCTGTTGGTTTTCTGGTCTGTGAAGGATTCAGCCTCACCTTCGTTCCAGGTTTTATGAACCTGTAGATGTCAGTATGGTGCTGTGCGCCGCTTCCCTCTTTATCTCACCAAAAAGCTCCATGACTGCAGATGTAACATATTTTAGTCCAACCTCAAGTCTGCCTGAGGTTGATGTTCTACAAATATTTTCCTTGTAATCTAGATCAGTATGAACATCCAAAAGGACATTTTCCTCTGTGTTCTGAACTATGGTTTAAACACTCGAACACAAGCACACACCTCTGTTTAATAATGTAATGTTCTTCCCTAGAACCGATGCTATCCTTGAGGTGACACCGTACAGTCCCACAAGTTCATTGACTCCTATTATTTTTTATTATTGAAAGTTACTCTGAAGTTAATCTGAAGGTCCCTGCTATCCCTCTGCTCTCTCGCTCTCTCTCTCTCTCTCTCTCTCTCTCTCTCTCTCTCTCTCTCTCTCTCTCTAGGCATACAAATAATACATAACAATAATAATAGAATTACATGATGTTTTCTTACACCTGCTCCCAGATAGATAACATTAACAAAATATATATGTTCGGAAAAAAACAAAAACTCGGCCTCTATGTGATTGACTAGACCACACAGAGAGTTGAATGGTGAATTTAATAATTGGAAACAGATGGAGACCTCTACAAGAAAGCTACCAAACGGCTGACCTAAATTATTCATTTTAAGATTAGCTGTGAACACCAGCACCTAAATGAGGACCACATTGGGAAACGGTAAATATGAATTACCTGATCCATCAGATCCTGTTGCATTAAGGCCACATGAAAAAAAAAGTCAGACTGGATGATCACGTTTGTGTTTGTCTTGATATGTAAAGCCTAAGTAGTTACAGTTTTTGACCTTCCTTGTGGCTATTTAATCCGCGCGTAAATTTCAGATTTTTGTACGTATAAATGCGCAATTCAAGCACATCTGCAGAAACGACTTTATCAATCCGAAATTGCATTAATAGTTATCTTTTATAACTCAAGGTGGCTCATGCATATACATAGATTACCAATTTAATTATATAGGAATTTGACGCCCGATCTGAGCTTGATATTTCATATCCTGCCTTAATTATGCGCACAAGTTGGAGAGATAACCACAGAGCTCTGATAACAAAACCATTGTTGTTCACTCTCTCGGTGTGCTAATTTATGCTGAGTGAAATGACCGTGAAATAGACGTATTCCTCATCAGTAATCCCGGACTCCAGTTAATCCACATGTTAAAAAAAGCCACACATGCTGACCAGCAGCGTTAACATACCCGCTCCGCCGGTGTCTGATGGCCTGGTTGTCTCTGATGGTCTGGTTGCTGGAGAGGAGGTCTGCATGTTGCCCGTCGATGACTTCTAGATAATTTCTGCTGCTCATTTCCACCTCTTTCGCCTTCTCCTCAAACAGGACCTGGCTGCTCAGCTTGTTAAACACGATGGTGTTCATCTTTGGCCAGATATCCCCCCGATTTCTCTGATGCGCAAAAATTAAAAAAAAAAAAAAAAATCCTCGGATTTGTCACAGTGTGCCCGTGTCTCTCCTGTGGAACAAATTTGGATATTTTACAGAAAGAGTCTTTACTATACTTAACAAACTGTGATGTGGTCGTGAACTAAATAATGACCTTTGGTCGGGGAAAGAAATCCTTCAAAATCAGCAACACGTATCTCCAAATAAGCACTTAATATTTGCCCTGGAAACACGCATTTCTCGGATAAATTACAATTTGACATCTTCAGTGTGGTGTGGGTGATTAGCTAACCTTCCACTATTGCCTGCTCATATACACTGAATGAACCATGTAGACGGTCTTGAGCTGAGGCGGACCGTGCGTAAATGCGCTGTTGTGATGCGTCATTTTTAAGGTCGCTCTTTGTAAACATGTGCATGCTGCAATTCCAATTCGTAGCAAGTGATTTCTGTGAAGCCTAAATAATCCAAATAACTGCACTCAGTCAGGTGTGCACTTCATGCTACAGATAGGCTATTTCTGGAAACGAGCAAAGAAAACAAGTGGAAAGTGCTTATAATGATTATCAGTGCAGACTGCAGGTCCATTATAGCCTAACTACTATGGATCGTTTTATTTTAATAATGCCGCACAGCAATAAACTACTTTTAACAAGAATGGCTTTTCTCCTACTCAGCTTCAACCCTGATTTTTGAAGTTTTACAAGTGAGAAAATTCCACTCAATTCTTTTTAATACAATTTCCACATTTTTTTTTAACAAACAACTGAGGATAACATGTAATTTACTACAGAACGGACTCGGTGGTCTAGGTTGTAAAAAACAACAACAACGTGATTTTAGTTTAAAAAAAATAGTGTTTTAGAATTTTAGTTTAAGCATCTTCAATATTTCTGCACGGTTGTCCCATGTCGCTATAATCCCTGAATGGTCTATTTAGGTTGGTGCTCTCACTTTTTAATAACCGAATCAGTTAATAGCCCCCATGCTCCAGAAATGTGACATTTAGTTTTTCTCATCACTTTCAATTTGGATTTTATTTCTGTGCAGGTTGAATATTGAATGTGTCACGGGGGGGGGGGGGGGAGACGCACCGTGATGTGATGCCATCAGCACCCTGCTGCCAAATGTGTAGCCTCCAGGACCATGCAGTGATGAAATAAACAAAAAAAAAACATCACACAGGAAGTGGATTTAGAATCCATATCTATATTATATGTAGTCGTTTATAAGACCTAAAGTCGTGAGAATAATGTCAGAATAAAGAGCAGTACTGTCCATTCAAAGTTGGGTAAACTGGCTTTAGGTGCGTTTATCCTTCACTAACGTTACATCCCTGGTTCAATAACCTGAGTACCATTTCAAAGCTGAACCTATCGGCCCATTTGGGCTACCTAAAACAGATACCAGTGTGTCAGTGTGTCTCGGTCAGTTAGCCTACCTGTCCCGGGCCCCTCCTGCGTGTCTCTGCTGTGTAGAACAATAATCCTGTTTCCAGTCGCCCATTCCCTGCTCACATGTTCCCGTCCTGAGATCCTGAGCTCAATCCACACGGAGCGCCGTCTCCTCCTCCGCTTTATCCAGCGGCCTGCGCCGCGCCGCCCGGGACTCTGAATATCTCACCCTGCTCATGTTTCCTAGTACACAGCCCGAGCCTGCGAACATACTGTTGATGGTTTACGCCGGTTCTGGGGCCGAGGCCAGCAGAGGGAAAGAGAGGGAGGGAGGCATCACGCTGCAAAAAGTGGCCCGTTTAAAAGCACTGAATCCACGGTGGAGTCTGAAAACGGTACTTTTCTTGAAACAGACGTATCCAGCTTACATGGGAACATATCTCCTCCTCACCGTGCCAGCTGGCTTCAAGTATTTTCTTAAAATAAGTTAAATGTTCTTAATAGTAACTTATCATGTTTTTTTTTTAGTGTTACAAGTTTTGGAACCACTTTCTAACAGGACACCCTCAGTTTAATCATTTGAAGTTTTTAGGAACTTATTGGTAAATAAAACTCTTTTTTTTTATAGATCACATTAAAGAAACAGTTCAACATTTTGGAAAAATAACTAAATTTCTGGCAGAGGATCAGATGAGAAGATTGATAACACTCTTTTATCTAAACACTGAATATGACGTTACTGCCAGCAGCCAGCTAGCTTAGCTTAGCACGCAGACGAAACAAGGGGCAACCGCTAGCTTGGCTTATCTCCAATGTTATTAGAATCAGTTAGACCCCCCCGGCCCTGATTGGTGCATCTGAACAGGGAGCTGTGGATTTTTGCAAATCACACTACAGGCTGTAGGTGGTGCCAGAGGAGCCGGATTTATTTTTAAATGACCTGCTTCATGTAGTTCTACTGGAACATAGGGTCAGTTTCAGCAAATATGACAGAAAGTTAGTTTTATAAGTCTTACCTACTGCAGCTTCAACTTGTGTTAGTTTGTAATAATGCAGAATCTGCTTTAGTTGTAATAGTGCTTTAGTTGTGCAAATTCCCAAACAAATTTGTAATTAATCAAAAACCTATTCACATACAGTAAACTTAACTTTTGGGGTTGTTCGGGGTCTGGGGCTCCAAGCCCTTGACCATTGGTAATTCAGCTGTGGTGCCCAAGTGTTCAATCATTTGTCAAAAAAATGTGACAAAAGTGAAACAATATTGGAATCAATTAGAATCTTCTCACCACATTTGCAGAATGTGTGACTTTGCATACAGAGAAAAGTATGTAAATACTGAAACAAAGTCACTTGGTGGATGTGACATTTTTTGCAGCCACTGCACTGTGCCGGGAGACTGAGTTAAACCTATTACCAACTGTCTGCTGGCGTACTTTACAGCGCAGTAAACCTGTTTTTGATGCTTGTAAAGACTGTATCATGTTCCTTCACTGCAAGAGCCTAAATGGTCCTGTGTCAAATGTTTTAGTATTATTCTTACCACGGAAGTTTTAGAACACATTACGAGTAACTATTTTTGTGTTCTATATCTGAATAAAGCTGCCCATTTTTTATTTTTATCAAACATATTCTTCAAGCATTCTGAAACTGAAGTCAATATCAGTGCATCTGCTGCTATGATAATTATTTCATCAGATTCACACCAAACACAATTTAAGCTGCTTTTAGTAACATTCAGAAAAGAAGACAGATCTTACTACATATAGCCATGCCACTGCTGATTACTCCTGATGCACCCTCTCATTGACTTCCATTAAAAAAGCTGTCACATTATGGGCTCATGAGTCATAGCTTCTGAGGTCCTCAGCTGTGTGTTCCCTTAGGGTTTATCCAAGGTAGTGATTCGAAGGATGTGACTAAGCAGCAAGAGCCATATGAAGGGTTAGGGATCTGTGTAATTATTGTTTATTTGTGCTTATTTTCATTTAACGGGGGAAGTTCACTTTTACTTACAGCTTCTGCAAACATGCTATGAATGACCCAGTCATGCACTCACTTTAATTAAGGCTGGGGTTTATTTGCGCAGGTTATACACAATATGTAGGTTTTCCTTCTCGCCTGAAGTGAACTTCTGTTACCTCCTGTGACCTTAACCTGTGGGTCAGAACAACCGTCTCTATGGGAAAATATGGATTTGTCACTCCTCCTTAATCTTAATCCACCTCCCCCAAAGCCTACAAAACGCTGTACAAAACGATTCAACAGGTACGAGCACGGCATTAATCGTGATGTCCTGCTCGGTAGGGGTTGGTGGCCGGTACTCTGCAGGCATTCCCTGTACACAGCTCTGTTTCCTTTCAGACTGGAGTTCATGAATTACACTGGCATCTGCTTTCTTTGTCCTCTAATCTTTGTCACTCTTCTGGTCAATTGGGTTTGACCAATAATGGTTTTTAAAGCCTGGCACCATTACCAATTTACCCATGTTTTTAGTCTGAAGTTGCAGACAGCCGAGACGTTGTGCAGATATTGGCAATTGTTTGTGCTCAAATGATACAGGAGCTCAGAAATTCATTCTTGTAATGGTTCAAAAATAGACTTTCATGTGACACCTGACTCTCTCTTATACCTGTTAAATGGTATCGGGAACTCTAGGATTCGTCACCGCTTTTAAACGTGAAGATAAATCCATAAATATATAAATGAATAAATGCTGAGCCTCCGTTATATCAATACACAAGTAATTGTCAATCTGATTTCTGGTTACATTGTAATTTCCCCTTGTGTGATTAATAAAGAATACATTAATTACATTAAGGGGGCTCCCCACAAATTTTAAACATCAAAGTCTGTTGACTCGTCATAAAGAATAGCTACAATTCAGCATGTGAAAACAGTTATACAGTATAATGTTGTCTGCGGCTCTGGAGGAGCTTTGTCAAGTCAACCCTGATGACGTCATACTGATGTCATCAGGGTTATCTTATCTCGGGCTTCAAGCATAGACTGTAAAAAATAAAACAAAACAAGTTCAGTGCTACTTTATGAACACAGGGCCCTAAAGCATACCCTGCTTTATTCTCTGATTTAAAATTAATAGGGCCATCATTTTCTAAATGAACTGCTGTATTGAAGAATATTTTAAACTAGAGAGTGAGACCCTACATTTTTTTGGAAAATGTTTACTGAGATAGTGAGTCAAGTGAGGAGTACGGTCATTTTCTCAGAGACTTCTACGTAATCAGACATCTTTTTGCAACCAGTGGAGTCGCCCCCTGCTGGAAATGAGATAGATGAGAATGCAGGTTTAAGGCACTGAACAGAAATCAAAAGCCAGGTTACAAACTGGGGGTGTGGAGTTTGAAAGATGTGGTTTTAATGAAGGAGGGAGGGTCTAATGAAAGACGCTATCAAAATGCATCATGGTAAGTGAAGAATGCAGTGGTGTTTTTTTTTTAAGTTCTTTTTTATTGGTATTTAATAGACAACAAGTACACAACAAAACAAAACAGATCCTCACCCAACCAACCAACCCTCCCCAACATCCTCTTGTGGTTACAAAAAAAAGGAAAAAATATTTGAAAACCATTAAACAAATAGACAAACATTATATAGTACATCTAATATAAAAAGAGCAGTGACCTACAGAGATAGGCATGAAAATGTCACTTCATGAGGTTTTGCCATTGAGAAAATGAAAGCTCAGATGGGCCGATCTGGAATCTTCTCCTTATGAGGTCATAAGGAGCAAGGTTACCTCCCCTTTTTCTGCTTTGCCCGCCCAGAGAATTTGGCACACCCATGAGAGAGAGACATCATGGCTTTCAAACGAGCAAAGTGGCAGATGGTCAAGGCCACACCCCCCACCCTCCCCCCCACCTTTCCAATAGCTACAGACACAGAAATGGCACATCCTAAGGAAAGCTCATTGTGGGACTGGCTCTAGTGGCTGTAATTCTGCACCAAGGCTGAATTTCTGAACTTCAGTACAGTATTAGGGGACCACTAAGGCCTATATAAAAGAGACTTCAGATACAGTATTAGGGGACCACTAAGGTCTATATAAAAGAGACTTCAGATACAGTATTAGGGGACCACTAAGGCCTATATAAAAGAGACTTCAGATACAGTATTAGGGGACCACTAAGGTCTATATAAAAGAGACTTCAGATACAGTATTAGGGGACCACTAAGGTCTATATAAAAGAGACTTCAGATACAGTATTAGGGGACCACTAAGGCCTATATAAAAGAGACTTCAGATACAGTATTAGGGGACCACTAAGGTCTATATAAAAGAGACTTCAGATACAGTATTAGGGGACCACTAAGGTCTATATAAAAGAGACTTCAGATACAGTATTAGGGGACCACTAAGGTCTATATAAAAGAGACTTCAGATACAGTATTAGGGGACCACTAAGGCCTATATAAAAGAGACTTCAGATACAGTATTAGGGGACCACTAAGGTCTATATAAAAGAGACTTCAGATACAGTATTAGGGGACCACTAAGGTCTATATAAAAGAGACTTCAGATACAGTATTAGGGGACCACTAAGGTCTATATAAAAGAGACTTCAGATACAGTATTAGGGGACCACTAAGGTCTATATAAAAGAGACTTCAGATACAGTATTAGGGGACCACTAAGGTCTATATAAAAGAGACTTCAAATACAGTATTAGGGGACCACTAAGGCCTATATAAAAGAGACTTCAGATACAGTATTAGGGGACCACTAAGGTCTATATAAAAGAGACTTCAGATACAGTATTAGGGGACCACTAAGGTCTATATAAAAGAGACTTCAGATACAGTATTAGGGGACCACTAAGGTCTATATAAAAGAGACTTCAGATACAGTATTAGGGGACCACTAAGGTCTATATAAAAGAGACTTCAGATACAGTATTAGGGGACCACTAAGGTCTATATAAAAGAGACTTCAGATACAGTATTAGGGGACCACTAAGGTCTATATAAAAGAGACTTCAGATACAGTATTAGGGGACCACTAAGGCCTATATAAAAGAGACTTCAGATACAGTATTAGGGGACCACTAAGGTCTATAAAAGCATCCAAAGAGCACCATGTCATGGGACCTTTAAACCTGGGCTTTTGATGCAAAATGTAAGGTCTCTTTTTTAACCTGAGGGGGATTTCTTTCTTGTAGCTGGACAGATGACTGAGGGTTGTGAGGTATTTGTGAGGTCTGGGGTTTCTCTGACCATCGTTGCTGGTTAAGTGGTAAGGGGCAGGCATCACCTTCAACATACTGGTTACCATCTTCCTCCAAAGCATTCAGAGAACATGGAGAGGTAAGCCCAATTGGGTGCATTGCTTGTTGCTCATGTTGGCAGTTTAAGGCTGACTCAGATTGCTGGCTCAGACGCGTAGCTTGGTCCTTTACATGATCAGACACGCGTTCCTGTGTGCCTTGTCCTGACGCTAGGTAGCTTTTTCCGCTGTGAAAATCCTTACCCTTATGTTCTGCTGCTGCCTCCAATATTTCTGCCTTGGCAATAGCAGCTGCAGCCTCCTTTTCAAGATGCAGAGCTTCCAAATTAGCATCTAGTCTAGCTTTGTCAACTTTAATTGCAATCTCCCTCTCTGCAAATTCAACACGTGCTCGTGCAGCCTCTGCCTTTGCTCTTGCTCGTGCAGCTGAAACACCCACTGATGATTGTGATGATCGTGATGAACAAGAATGCTGGGAACTATGAACTGGTGCTCCATCTTGTGAGCCCCGAGATTCCTTAGGGTCCTGGAAATACTTGTCATCCACAATAGTTATGTTTTGTTTACTCACTGCGATCTACTGCTGTAGCGTTGTTTAGCCAGCTGCATATCCGTCTTTTCACTATGCTGCTCTACTTGTGTGTGTGCGTGTACACAATTCAGCAGTAAGCCAAACTCCATTCAAATGAATACGGGAGTCAGGATACAGCATCCAAGCTCCTGGTGATGTATTTGGCGTCACCGTCATATACAGTATGAATAGGAGAGATACACAATAAGTATACAATATACAATAAGTAAGATGAACAATCAAAGTATACACTGTAGTATAAACTCCACATAGGTACTATGCATCAGTTGTATAGTGATTTAAGCATACAGTATACATGGCATGCAGTTAAGCTGATAACTTGCTAACATACATGTGGTTTAGCTTACGATTTACTAACAGAAATTAGGCTTAGTAAAACATTCATCCCAAATGTGTCCATATATTTGTTCTATGGTCTGTGCTAAACTAGTACTTACAGACAATGCTTTCGAAGGCATAAACAAAAGAAGGATTGCAGCAGATGAGTAGCCTGGTTGACACCAGTCCCTTCTCAGTTGTAACTGAGAGTGGGTCTGGGCAAGGTTCATTTGCAGCCCATTTCCAAAGGGGCGTCACCAACGGACGCCGCTCAAATGCCTCTGGGCGCAAGTGGACAGTCCTTCAACCAATCAGACCAAAGATCTGGGTGACGTAGCAGCGACAGCGGCATCAACGGGTTGCTGCGCTTCAGGTGACGTCATGTTGAATGTAAACAAAAAGCTGCTTGCTGTCGCTGCGCTATCGTCATCGTGTAAAGCCCACCTCAACGGTTGTGATTGGTGCCTCGATTTGGAAAAAATGGAAATGGGCTTGAATGGGCTCTTGGCTAGGGTTGGGTACCGTTTGGATTTTTACGATTCCGATGCCGAACCGGTACTTTTAAAACGATTCCGATTCCTAAACGATTCCTAAACCGATTCTTGAAAAACTGAAAAATGACATAAAAGAAAGGCTTTTTATGGAGGTTTTTTTTTTTTATTGAAAATTATTTAAATTTAACAATATATTAACGTTTAAAAGTACTTCAATATAAAATAAGTAAACCTAAGTCACCTAACACACAACTACAATAATTTAACAAATAACAGTTACACTATTAACAAGTAACAACAAAATAAATGTTGAGCTGGTATGCCAACCAGCTTCAAACTTTAGCAGTTCTTTTGCAGAAAAATGACTTATGGCATGTAGGCCTACTGCATAGGAGAAAACTCTCTCAGACGGTGTCCAAGAGGTCTGTACACACAGGTATGAGTTTGAAAGGGCAGACAATTTGGGGAGGCTGTCTCGCCTCCCCCACCACCAGGCTACAGGGTCTTGTCCTGAACGATAGACTAACAGAGTAAGTTTAATATGTTTACTAGCGATCCCGTGCAGTGAATGGTTAATATGCTTTTACGTCCATTTTGGTGAGCCCAGAGGGAAAATATGCCATTTTAAAAGTAGCCTACATTTACGGTAGCTAGCTAACGGTAGACTACAGAGAGAGGGTGATGTTTTTACGTCCGTTTCAGAGCGTGTACAAAAAGCCGTCTATCAGCTGTGATTGTAGAGATCATGTCGGGGGAATAGCGCGGACACGCGCTTCACACCGCGAGCGGGCACGTGCGCCACTCGGCAGAAAAGGTAGAAAAAAAAAAGAGGCTGCCGCTGTCCGGAGCGACAGAGGGAAAATATTTCAGTCGGAACCGAAATGAGGAACCGAAATTCGCGTTCTAATCCGGTCTGAATACTACCGTTTGCGTAGGAACCGGTACCATAGTGGAACCGGGTTTCGGTACCCAACCCTAGTCTTGGCCAGACTGACTTGCAGAGCAAATCTCAAATTTGCCGGAAGGTTGTCAGAGTTTTCCCAGGCTAGCAGATGAGATGTGAGTCCATTCAGCGAAAATATGGCTGCATACTAAAAACTAAAATGACAGACTTCCTGTTCTGGGTCAAAGTGCATATCAAACTAAAAGAAATTCAAAGGGCCGGTAGGGGGTTAATTCACTTAACCTGAAGGCAAAACACCAGTCTTTTATATCCTTCAAGTTATCAAAATAACTCAAACAAGGTCCTCATACTTTATATAAAACTTGGACTTACTTCCCTGCATCTCTCAGCCATCTGGTGTGGCAAGGAGGTCTAGAAGTGTTGTGATGCATATTGGATGACCAATTTGCATTAACAAGGCAGTAATGGGATGCCGTAAGCTTAACTTAGAGATCCAAATATTGCCTCCCAGAAAGTGCGAAGGCTGGGGCAAGCCCAAAATATAAGTGGGGTCAATGTTAGGATATATTCTTGCCAGTTTAGATTTAGAGGTGGGAGCGATGGACTATTTTAAACTACAGCTTGGGGATGATTTATGGACTTGTTTCAAGAATGCAGTGTTTTTAGAGTGTGACTCCTACAAGGGATTTTAAAGGGCTGGTCACAGCAGCATTTATGCGTTATTATATGATATTATCAAATATGTGGTCCTAAAAGCTTGGTGATAAGGGATTACTTGCAGGGCTAGGTGGTAAACCACTGTAACTGGCAAGCTAACAGCTAACACACCATAAACCTGGAACTTGCTAGCACTAGTCAATCACAACATCTTTCTATGCTTCTTTTTTATTTTCTCTGTGCTGGGCCATTTACTCCCCTGGCATTTTGTTCCTATGATTGAAAATCAATCAATCAATTCAATAAAAAGTTACCTAAGAAGGAGAAACTAGCTCACTAGGCTAGCTTTCTTGCTAACTATCAGTCAGCAAGCTTGTTAGCCCAATCCCTTACAGGACATGTATGTCTCTTCAAGATTCTGTGTAAACCTTTCTACAACCGATGTGTTGCCCTTTTGATGTATACCCTCCTGTTTTTACCTCTTATGAGTTTCTCCTAATGTCAGCAATTGATTTTTACACAGTATCTTGAAGAGACATATTTGTCCCATTGACTCCTGTCTCATTACCTAAAAAAACTTTCCTCTCTTTGCAGCACCTACTCTGGCCGAAGAGTGTTACCTAAAAATGGATGGTGAAACACAGCTAAGCAACGATGGCTTTGTCCATTCGGGACTCTCCGCCTCTCTGTTCCCTTAAAGGTCATGCACTGTCAAGATGGGTTGCTATGGTAAACGGCGCAACTTTTTGTGTCAAAGTTAAACACAACACACAACATTTGTGTGTATTTACCTTGCCCTTGTAAATGAGTCTGTTGATTGCTGTGATACAATTGCAGTGAACTGATCTGCGAAATTAAATGTCACCATTTGAAATGCTGATGTGACCGGGCCATAAAGTCAGGATATTTTGGCCTTTGCCGATTTTCACCATTGTTTTTTAATCTGTCATTTGCTTTTTTCCACAATCATTGTATTAGGGTTATTAGTGGAGTACCCCTTAACAAAGGCCTAATTTCCAATCCATATATTGATTTACATCATCATATCAGCATTTGCAGATATCTTACGCTCTTTATCCCAGCATCTGGAGCTTTGTTTTCATACAATGCCGTGAAGGAAACCTCAGTCTAACGTCACCCTACCTTCTTCATCCAAATCGATTTAATATAAATGCTATACGTCAGTGTAATTTTTGGAACATTTAGCTTTGTTCTTACATCTACTGCATCTACTTTTATAAGCATATGCTAATCACACTATATTGTTTTATATCACAACTACTGGAGTTTATTTGTATGTGGGTTTGGTCTGGCCTGCCAGAGGGGGGATTAGTAAAAGTTTTATTTCATTACACACACATAACATTTGTTTTCTACAATTTAACTCTGATCTGACTTTTACAGAAAACACACCACTTACGGAGCAACTAACATGTTTTTGCTTTTTATTAAACAAAATATTGTAGTAAATAGGCAGCAGAAGATCAACATTGGACAGCCTGAAATGGAAGACTTGTGTCTTTTTTGAGGCAGTGAATGCAAAATTGAAAAGCATTCGTTATATATCAAGGATCCAGCAGGCAACACCCTGTTTGTGCCTTGGGGTACTTCATCATTCAATGTGTATTAAAGGATCTGGCTATGAAAGGTGGCCATTACTTAAAATCAGTGTTAGCTCAATGTCAACACCTTACGCCATTACAATCCAAATTGTTTTTTAAAACCCCAGTCTCTGCACCATAATCTGCCCCTCATTTAAGATGATGTTTTCACTCCAGACTTGGACATAATTTCGCCGTGTAAACCAAGTTGGAATTACATACTGTAGCGCACGGACTACTTGTAAAGCCACAGACATATTTGTTCAATAGTTTGCCAGCTTTGGTGGAAAATGTGACTGAGGAGAAAATTTGCAAGTTGTTTAAAATGACCCAATTACTGTTTTCAGAGAGGTTTTAAACATTTGGGACACTAATCAGCCTGTTGAAACGTGTACTGTCTGTCCATGTCTACTGAAAGTAATCAAGAGTCAAAACCAAGTGCCATTAGAAGTCACTGGAAATGCTCCTTGAAATTACAGTGGGGAATAATTGCAACTTGGAACACCCAATGCTCTTCTAACCATCCCATCCTCTGTTGTCTCTCTAAATATGGCTTTCCAAGAATACACAAATGGCTACTAGATAGGCACATACTACTTTAGGGTGGAGATGCCAGTTCAGTATTCAGTGTACATGGAAGTGATGGATACATCTGTCAGAGAACATGCTTTCATTGTGAACCGGACCCTCTGATTTTGTTGCAGTGGCGATCAAAGTTGAATTAACTCAGACAAAGCGTGCTTTTTCTGCGCCTAAGCCTTGCCAGAACTACTCATTCATGTTAAAATAACAAAGAGGCATATTTGCCTTTCTCATTTATAATGCCAGTGTAAAAACTTCAGATGTTTTAGTTATTCGAGTGTCATCGCCTCTATAATTCTGGTCGTGCTATCTTTGGTTGTTGAGTGTCCAGGTATTTTTCTTTGACAGCAGACAGTTGCAAAGCTCTGAACTATTTGGAAGTGCTTGGGCAAACTGACAGAAAGCAGTGAGCTAGACTGGAACACAGTGTTATTTATGCATCGCGCGGAGGGAAAGGACATTTATTAATGTCAGAGTTAAAGCAGGACGTAAAAAACATTGGAGTTGAGGGGTCAAATGGAAGAGAATGCCACATAAAAAGGATACAACACCACCGCACCGAAGCAGAAAAATGCATTTTGAACATTTGCCTAATTGACCACTTTTACAAATAATACTCTTAATTCTGTCAAGAAACTTAAGCCGGCAGCGTCTACCACAGTTTTATACTTTGTGCTCATGCCTCAAAGTGTGCAATCAGTTACAGATTATAGGATGTTCTATGCCTTGCTGATGATTTGTTGATTTGGTGCTATTCCCCATCAGTTGCATGTCTTCCCCTTAGGTCCAGACTTGTGATAGCTTGATGAAAAGATTGTGATGAAAACTCTGGGATAATATAATTTTTGGTGGGGTGCCATACAGAGCTCTCAGGTTGGTTCATGATCCAGCAAGGGAAACCTGGCCGGGCGTATGGTTCACAGCTGTGCAGCTGGGAGCGTGTGCCAACTCATCACTGTCTGCTGTGTGAGGAACTTGGCATTTTTGAGCATCTTATCTAGACATTATCCTTTGTCTGCAGATTAATATAACTGCCTGTTGGCTATCAGTACCCTCTCACTTCCAGTTTGATGTAACTGCAAGAAGGAAAGGTCCAGAAAGGCTGTAGGTCATGCAAAAACCTTTGTGAACACAAAGCTGAAAAGTACTCTGAACATCACATGTCACATTACAAAGAAAGCTGCAAGAAGTAAGAAAGACAGCAAATCAGCATACAAAAAAATAACTGCAAGCATGTTGTTGCTTTAAAAAGATGCAGTTACCTTTTGAGTCCAATCAGTGTGATTGTATTAAAGCTAGAGTCATACCTTCCAAGTTTCATCAAATCAGCAGTGATGTCTAAGATTTCACAATTTCCTCAATTTCAAGGTCAGGTACAGAAAAAAAAGCTATGATCTGTTAATGTGGTTGACAGGCATATCCTACCCCCCCACCCCCATCCTTTTGAGTTACACTGACTTCAACAAACACACATCAGATCCGGTGAGTAAAGACTGTTTCATTAGAAATGCTTAGAAGTTGAGGGCCGTAACAGTTCAGGATGAGCCAGGATGACTAATCTAACAGCAATTCTTCACGGAGACTCCTCAAATCTGCTCTGCCTGGAGTATTAATGGCAGAAAAATGTCAGGGTTTTGATAAGAATGAAAGTTGGGCTGGTTATTGAAGGCTCACAGTCCTTAAGGCCTTGTCAAACCATAATATGGCACTGCGAAGTTTATCCCTGCGTCTTTACAAAATATGTGGTTCTAGAAGCTAGAAGGTGATGTAGTGACTTCTCATAGGGCTGGTAAACTACTGTACTTGGTAAGCTAACTGCTAATACGATAATAGTGCAAATGAGTCACAATAAGTCTCCAAGCTTTTTGCTCTGTCGTTGTAAACTACACCATTTTATTCGATAAAGAGTTACTGAAGGAGGGAAACAAGTTCTTCATCCAAAAGACATGTTTGTACCATTGACTCCTGTCTCATTAGGCTACTGTCTAAAAATTATGCCTCTATTGAGTTGAATTTATACAGTGTAGGCGTAAAACCGGTATGAGCAAAATGGCTGTTAAGTTATTATATCGTCTTCCATTTTAGTCTCTTCGGCTTCTCTGTTTCCTCAGAGGTCAGCACTTTACTTTGTCCATGCAAGCAAATAACTGATAATTTTCAATTGGAATGAACTGATTTAGCTGTGGAATTTAGCCATTTTAAATGCTTGTCAATCATTCAATAAATTGTATTGGTCACATGGAATCATAAGTGGTACAATTCCAGTGATATGTAATGCTACTTCAACTTGTGCATGATTCATCATAAAGCAGAATGTGCGGCAGGGTAGGGTCTGCTGAGGACCTGTCGATAATAAGGCGAGCATAGTTCCTTCCTTGCTTCTTCCCAAAGTCCACTATCATCTCTTTAGTGTTGCTGACATTCATTAGTAGGTTGTTGTCCTGACACCAACGGGAAAGGTCCTTTACTCCTTTCAGGTAGGCCTTTTCATTGTTGTCGGTGATCAGGCCCACCACAGCTGTGTCATCAGCAAAATCCATGTTTTAATCAAACATAAATAAGTGTCCCTGGTCTACAGATCTCCGAAGTGTAAGAAAAGACAATCTTCTCTCTTTTTCTCCTCTTGTATATAAAACGAGTGGGTCAGATTTAATGACCAGGCCTACCTCCGCCTTCTCAAAGTAGGTGACCATCCCCTCCACCTGATTGGGGGGGCACGGGGCAGTAAGCTAATTTACCCTATACCTGACAATTTTGAAAAAATTGTCACTGAAGAGTAGACAGGGTATTGATCTGCTAGGTCCGGACACAAAAAGTACAATATCATCCGCATAAAGCATAAGTAGATGCACCGCCCCTTCTACAATAACACCTGGGAAATTAGTCTCCCCCTTATGGCTGCTGCCAAAGGCTCTATGGCTAAACCAAACAACAAAGGAGAAAGGGGCGAGTCCTGTCTTGGTCCCCTTCCAGGAGCAAAATATTCACACACATAAAATGTGCAATGATAGTATTATTATTTGTGAGACCTCTGTAGAGACATTACTCTTGCAGCCTTGAGCCGCTGTGGTATTTGCCAACACATGTCCATGTTTATTTATTGTCATACCAGTTTGTTACTTACACTTTATGGAAGGGAATGTCAGGATTCATTAGTGCAGTGAAAGCCCATTTTTTTTTAAACTGACAAATGCACAGGGATCACATGACAGCCCTTTAACCTTCTGAGGAGTACAAAATTGGGAGATCTTGTGAGCGACTGAAAGAAGGAAGCAGATGCAGAGAGGCAGCAAACAGCGTGTGAGCCTGACATGCAAGGCTTACTCCAACAGACCTGGTGGTGTAAGCATGCTGTAATGATATAAAAGCTAATTTACAGATTGACAACAGAAGCTGTGTTCACCCCCTCGTCCTCAGCTACCAGAAAGCGCTGCTCTCTGTTTGGATGGAGCTCTGAGAGGCCGCTGTGTATACGAATGTTTTTAATGGCAACATTGCAAGCAAACCACTCGGCTGCCGCTGCTGTGCAACAGTTTGGGATTTTATATTAAAAACGGTCCTTAGACACTGAAGGGGACAGAAAGCCACTTCTAATATTTGGAAAGAACTTTTACTGTTTATTAGTTTCTTTTATGAAATATTGCTGCAGAACGCTTGAGGAGATGTGGGATCTTTAAAAAACTTCAAAAGAGCTGTTCCATTTAAAAACAATTGAGCTAGTATCACTATACACCGCACACTCTCTAAAGGACTGCATGACTGTAAAAAATAAGCGATATATATATTTATTACTCTGTCCACCCAAAATGTGCACAGACAATTTTCATGACTGTTGAAAGGTCCACACATAAGTCTTGTGTAATGTGTAATAAAGTTATCAAGTGTGGTTGCATCCATCACCCTGACCTATGGGAAACCTCTGCTGGCGTCTGGACAGACAGGGTGAAGGTCAGGCCACCGGTGGGACATACCAATTGAGATACAGGGGTGTGGCAGAAGCCCACACTTTACTTCAAAACAGGAGCAACAACATCAGGGATTTCCCTCCACTATTTCCATCCTTCAGTGAAGTGATGAGAAGCATCTTGAATGGTGACCAGAAAGGCCAGAGCCGGATGTAATTGCTGCCTATGCAGAGGCGTGGAGGCATAACCTCTTATTTCTCGTGAATAATGTCCCTGTGTCGGACGGCCAGCCAAAGAAAGTGGCAGTTTCTGTTCTCGGAGGGTTTGTGGCTCAGCTAATACACGCAATTGTGGCTTTATGACCAATGGGCCTGAGGGCCAGGCTCCTGAAACCAACTTCCCTTAGCTCTGCAAGGTTTACTAAGAGGTTCGGAGAGGGTATTACAGCATTTCCCTTACAAGTGTTGTAAATATTGCAAATCAAGGCTCATCAAGTTCAGAATACATGATAGGAAGCCAATGTGCAGAGTTCTACAGGTTTCTTGTTTACATTACGTTTGCCAAATCAGGTTACTGCTGCAGAAAGCCAAAAGTAACCCTGAATGACTAAAACACAATGGAACTGCACATCTTCTTTTCCAAGAGAGAGAGCAAGAGATGATAAAATCTGTATCAATCACGTTTGTGCGTTAAAGCAACATTGCGTAATTAGATTTATTTTGCGATTTGGTGCACCTACAGTTTCAGAGTGCAATTTAATTATACACTGCATTTGTTATGGTTGCATTACTTATGATCAAGAACTAATGAGTCCACAACTTGGCTTACACAGCTAACATCAAGCAAGTGGAACAAC
Organism: Perca fluviatilis; assembly: GCF_010015445.1. Lineage (NCBI taxonomy): Eukaryota > Metazoa > Chordata > Actinopteri > Perciformes > Percidae > Perca > Perca fluviatilis. The sequence goes on along the minus strand of NC_053133.1, from coordinate 6,552,726 downwards.
ACAAGACATAGCAAGCCAGCTAATATTACTAAGTAGTCCAACAGCAAGATGGCCAGCTCGGCGTCTGTCTTTCAGCCTTTTATTCGGTGTAGCTCTCGCCAAGGACTAAAAGTCAGTACGAGTTTTACCTTTGCTTGGTTACTCTCTCCGCTTTTCTCTTCTTAGCTTCTACCGTGTCCTCTTCGGTCTCTTCGCCTTTCCCATGAGGCATGACACCATTGCTCCCTGCCAAAATTTTCCCCAACCTGGAGAATGAAAACCTCCTCCTCCCTGCAGCCCAAAGCTCCTGTGCTAGCGGTGTAGACATCAACACCCCCCTGGTGCTCAGCGCTCCCAGTCCTGCCAGCACCATAGTGGCAGCATGACTAACTAAGCTAACTAGCTAACGGCAGCTACAGTTAGCACCAGTTTAGTGGTTAGCCTGAGCACTAACCACTGTAGAGTTTTGCAAGAGTAAGTACAGCTTTCTGTCCATCAAGAAACTCCGTAAATCACCAAGAGTCGAAGCAGAGCAGCCAGAGGACATCAGAGGGAAACCAGAAAACATTTTGGTCCTAAAATATGATCCAGTTTCACCAAAATCAGTGGAAGTGCCGTAGAGAACAGGTGTTCGGGCGCAGAGTGGGAATGACAGAAGCACCACTCTCACCTACAAATTAGTGTAGCATCAACTTTTAATTAATTTAAAAGCTGTTATTTTAAGGTAATATAGTTACACAATGTTGCTATAAGTATGGAGTATTACGTATGGAGCTGGAGCAGCGATGTGGTTAGCCTAGCTTAGCATAAGTAGGGGAAAACAGCTAGCCTGGCTGTGTACAAATGCCTTCCAGCCTCTGAAGCTGTTTAATTAGCATGTTGTTTAATTAGCATTGTTTTTTAATCAATACAAGTTGTGATTTTAGGGCAAGTTGCGTTCTAAAATGAATTCTTGGCAAACAACAGTCAGGAGCAGAGAAGTACTGGTAACAATAAACAGTTGTTTTTTTAGAAATCTAACAATAATTCGAGGAACCTCTGTGTGCGTGTGTATTTTTGTGTGTGTGTCTTTCAAACAATACCTCATGTGCAAAAGCCGGATGTCACTTTTTTCGTTACCTTACGCTTTCTTTGTGTTGTAATTTTAAACTCCGGTGGGTTTATGAGGACTATGGTTAACTGCTCCTCAGATCTCTGCAGGGTGAATCCAGACAGCTAGCTAGACTATCTGTCCAATCTGAGTTTTCTGTTGCACGACTAAAACAACCTTTGAACGTACACATGTTCCACCAAAACAAGTTCCTTCCAGAGGCTATTTTGCAGAGGCACCGTGGCTCCGTCCGGCGCTTAGCACCGCCCAAGACAATTGTGATTGGTTTAAAGAATTGCCAATAAACCAGAGCACGTTTTTCTCCCATCCCGGAATGCTATGTGGACTAGCCAGACCCTCCTCTGCAGTGCTGTAGAGGAAGGTCTGGCAATGCGAGACTACTGTACGTGCACCACACTATTGTACAAGCCCCTGTACAGCAGCGGGGGTGGGTGCAGTGTTGCCAACTTAGCGACTTTGTAGCTAAATTTAGCGACTTTTTAGAGCCCCTTGGCAACTTTTTTTCTAAAAAAGCAACTAGCGACAAATCCAGCGACTTTCTGTAGGAGAGAGACGGCAGTATTATCCGTCGAGCACATGGTCACTTCTGACTGAGGAGCAGCAGCGAGCCTGAGACTGCTTCTCAGTCAGAAGTGACAAAGAGAGGTGACTGTGGCAGCCGCAACAAAGATGGGCCAGCGCCTTGCATGCCAGCTCTGCCACCATCGGTGTATGTAAATGGGTGAATTAGAACGGGCACAGCACTAGTCACACACCCAAAACAACACCCTTTTGTTTTTTTTGTTAGCTTTAGAGATGTTGCTAGACAAGTATTTTTACTTTGGGGAGAGCAAGGTTAGCTGTTCCCCCCTGGTTCCAGTCTTCATGCCACTGTAAGCTGGCACACTATATTCGCTCCAGCTCCGCAAAAAAAGAGAAGAAAACATTGTTTCCCTCATTGTTTGTTGAGGTGACTAACTGTTTTTTTTCCATGAAACAGTATCAGATTTGACACTGGGCATGTTGCAGAGATGATAAAGCTTTCTGCATGGAATTAAAGAGCCATTAATCATTGAGTTAATTTGCTCTGAGTGGTTTGGAGACAGTGGCTTCCTTCAGCTCCTAGTTTAGTTTTTTTTTTAAGGAAGTTGCTTCTTCAGAGTAATAAGTTGACTCATCTACTCTCCTCCATCCGCTTTTCCACTGACCCCCGCTAACAGCTGGTAGTGTTTAAACTTCAAAGAGTGATGACGATTTTCAACCACATATTTTCAATGTTTTGCTAATTTTCTATTTTAGCACGTGGCTGGTATTAATGATGAAAGTCCCATGAGATTTTGTGGCAGCTTCTGTGGTTGAGTGCTGAGCATCTAAGCTAACTGGGACCAGGACAGTTGGGATCAGAGAGACAGAGACTGACAAACGTGGAGGCCAACAGTCTTTTACTAAAACCTGCTGTGCAATAGGCTGTCAGGCCTGACATGGCCTGTTTATAATACAGGAACAGAAGACAAAAGAATCAGACGAGACCGGATCGACTGCAGTGAGGTGCACACGCACCATTACTGTGGAAGCTGTCTAAATATGCACAGTATAGAAAAAGATATAAGCCTTTAAAAAAGATATTCAGCAACAAAAACAACAAAAAATAACTACTTATGTAAAAGCTGAGCAATGTGCTGCATTTTCCCAAAAATCCTTCATTAGATTGTTTTATAGTTGCTGCTGACTAAGTGCTTTGGTACAGAGATAATTTCAACTGGCAAAATATCTACAACATCTTGCTTTTACTGACAAAAATAATGAGCTTGTTTGTAAAATATATTTCATTATCTATAATAAATACCCCTACAAAATGTAAAAATTACAGTAAATAAGTTGTGAGTAATGTGGAAAAACCTGATTTAAATTAATTCTTCTACATAATATCTGTGGACAGACTACTATACCTAATTGTAGATATTTTTTGTTCTGTGTTCATATTATTGGTATTCATACAGAACATCCACGATAGTGCTACATAACCAACAGCAAGTTATTCTGTTTGTCTAAATGTCTCATTGCAAGTACGGAAGTGTACAGACTGTATAACAGGAAGTTGAGCAACTCAAGTAGATGTGGATCTTGTTTAGATATTGTGGTCTTGTGTGGATTACTTAAGGAATTTTAACTACAGAGAACGGCGAGTGCTTCACGCTGAACAACGTATTTGGCGTACGATCAAACATAAAGAAGAAGAGTTTATTTTTATCATCACAGTCAGAGAGCGAGTAGAGGGCTTCCTAAAATGTTTGTATGAACTCCTGATGAGGTAGTTGATGTAAACATGGAGCTCGGGATAAAAGTTGGCCGCTAGAACGGAAGCCAGAGCGCAAATAAACACAACTCATCAATCAAGATAAAACATTTTATTTGAAACCTTTCTCAGATGATTTGATTCAACGTATTTTGAAACACTTGTGGTATATCTGTAACACTTTATTTGAAGCTATTTTCAAATACATTTGAAACTAACTCAATAAAAGCGTCAACGAAATAATAGGGCATTCCTATTAGCCAGGGCCAGGAGTCGGATGTTGCGCACGCAGCCAGCAGCAGCTTCCTGGAGTGTCTCATCATCAGAGCCCATGAAGTGGATGAGGGGCTGCGGGAGTACAAAGGACAGAGGTTACAGTTGGCAGCAGGAAGAAGATTGCCAAAGAATCATTATTTTACAAGAGTGTACTAAAACACCTTACATCCCACATCTAGTGGGCAAATAGGTAGCTTGCTGCACATGTTGCCGTGTCACTGCACACTACCACCAGCATGGCCTGCAAAGACACACAGTGGCTGTGTGACGACAGTATCAAGCTGCATTTGTCCCTCTGTGTGTGTGTGTGCGCGTGCGTGTGTGTATACAGTGTGTGTGTGTGTGTGTGTCCCCGCTTTACCCTTCCAAACCGTGCCTCAGCAAAGGGGTTACAGCTGCGAGCGCACATGCTTCTGTAAGTTTGTTCAGATGAAAGTCGTGCAGGGCAGGCTCGACATTAAAAACCTGAGCATGAACCACACCACTTGTAAGCCTTTCCGCCGCTCCAAAGGTCAGATTATATCCGACTATTAGTGGCTTGTGTAATAGATCTTTTTAGATCTTATTGCAGTGCGCTCTACAGAAATATATAGCTTTGGAAGTTTTATTTTTTGGTTATATAAAACTGAACATTTAAAAGATTTCCGTTTGTTCAAAGAGTTGTGTATTGTGCAGAAATAACTACTAGATATATGGAATACCACTGAGTGGCATGTGTTTTGAAAGGGTGAGCTTTTTCCCCCTATTTTATCTACAGCCTAATCACTACATTATGTTTGTGTGCAGCTGTGGGGGTTGCATCAAAATAAAAGTAAATGTGAGCATAAATACTCTGGTGCAATGGATGAATCTAAATTTGTTCAATGTGTGCTCCTTGGTAAAATCACAATGGTGTGCCGCTGAGGTTTCCTAAGCCACACTTGCAATTATTTCGGATTGTCTTGTTTATATCCATAATGAACCAACGGCAACATGACATCCCTCAACTAAGCACTTAAGGACTCCCTGCTCCTAAACATAATGAAGGTTCGATAAATACAGTAACTGCTGAGATGTCGGAGGCACTTTTAAGCCCCATATATCAAAGCCTTGTTCTCCACTGAATGAAAAAGGATTTTGAAAAAGATTTTTTTTTTTTTTTAAGATAATGCTGCAGCAGGCTTACAAGTGGTGTTTGAACACCATTGGGACGGTTTCCCTGGTTTCAGTCCAGTAATGTCACATCCCTGTTGATCCTGAGGAATACAGAGGACAATATCTAGACTGTCGCTGTCAAAGGAAATGATCCAAGAACTAAAGCCCCTTTAAAACCTACCTCCAGCCACTGATTCAGATTTAGTTCTAGGCAGCAGAATGATTCTAAAAGCGTCTGGCTAATCTCAATTTTCTCAATGTTTCTCCCCATGTCTCCCTCTTATTCAAAACTCTCGCATCCTGTTCAGCACTGACTCCACATATCGACATAGGAAGTGATGGGATTCCTTCAATGGTTTCACTCAAATTAAATGTCACTCTCAACTCGTATCATTTCCAATAATATTTTGTGTGTAGAATTAGCCTAATCTTGGTGCAAACTTGAGACTGTTTTCCTCTCTGTAAACAGTGTGTTCATAATGCCTCTCAGAGCAGAGCTGAGGCTGACCCCTCTCCATGTTACATACAAACTTAAAAAAGCAGCACCGCACATTTGTGTGGTTAGCAAACCAAAGAAGCCAAAGAAGCAGAGGAAAGACATTCCCAGGCTTTTCAGCGCAAAGATAAACAGTGAAAGGAAAACAGATGAAAGATGAGGTGAGCCAGCTTGTGTGCATGAGCACGAAAGGGCTGTGAACCTACAGTATGAGTCCAGTTAAAAACTGAGAAAAATAATATCCTTCCTCCTGATTATAATCACATCATTTTGTGGGGGAAAAAAAGCCATACAGCAGTCCATGATGATCGAGAAATACTGTATATGTGAAACATTTGCCCTCTGGTTTTATATGATTTGCATCCAAAACACCTCTAAAAGCAAACTTACATCCACAGGCTCCAGAAAACATGCTGCTCACTAAACAAATCTCTTTTGTGAAAAGAGAGGATGCCTGAGAAGTGCACCAGAGGCAGCGTTATTTTGCCAACCTCATAGCATGTTATTCAGACGTCGCCAAATAAGGTCTCTCGAAGCGCACAACTAGGCTAAGATAAGCGTCTCTCTCTTTGCTGCCTTTTTCTCTAGCTTGCTCCTTTCCTCCCAGCTGGGTTCTCTAGGAATATAATATGCCACTTGTTAGATATTGCCTGACTTTGGTAACATGAACACTTGCCCCACGTTTGAAAACTGAATCGTGAGTTTTTGAGGTTTTTGCACTTCAGAGAGCTCCAGTGAGTCCTGACCTCCAAGGCTGATGGGGGAGGGGGAGGAGCAGGCGTGCAGTCTGGGAGGGCTGCACATATTGTTGCATGTGTACACACACACACCTTATCGTGCATGGAGGTGTCATGGTGTTAAGTGTGCTCTGTTGGACCACTTCTGTCTGCAGGAGTTCAGGTTTAAATTCTCCTGTGCCAGGTCTGAGAGCCATTAGGGGCATCCACACCCCATCACAGCATTCCCATGTTTTAGCCTCCCCTGTGGAGGCAAACAGCACAAACAGACAGCAGTGTTTAGCTGGGCTAAGGGGAAGTTGGTGAGGGAAGTCAAGGTAAACAACATTCCCTCCAGCCTCCAGTGAGCCAGAGACTGTTACGCTGCTTTTTCTGTCTCTCTAAAGAGGAAGAGGAAAAGGAGGGAGGCCTGCTTTCAAATCAATGACTTTAAGGGGAAAGTTTCAGTCTGAGCCTGTGCAAGCTAAAGAACATGGCTTGGCATTTCTGGTCCAGGCGTGGGGGAGAGAGGCTGAAGTTGCTCTAAAACATTACACTTCATGGATCTCAAATACATGGTAGTCATAACAGATCAGGCAGTGCACATTGCCTGTATCATCTGCTCACCACACCCACAACCTGAAGTTATGTTACACACAAACCAACAGGAAACTGTAGAAGTAAACCTGTGATGCTCTCCTTGCTTTTTATTCCTATCCTCAAATTCCCCCCCTCCCCACACACACACACACACACACACACACAGCCTCACTGTGCACTTTCAATCAAGTCTGACCGAGAAAACTAATTATAACAAACACTAACTGTGCCGGGCCAGAAGTGTGCTCATGGCAACAAAAGTGCAAAAGTTTTTCTCTTAAAATACATACCAGGACCTGGCAAAAGCTACGCTCTGGAATACCTTCAGTTGAAAATTACCAATAATTACCATTCGCATTTTGTAATTTTCAACAATTTACTTCACAAAGCTTTTCTTATGAAAGAGCCTCTTTAATACAAATAGCTGGCTAAAGCTGTCTACAAGGATTTATGGTTTCAACAAACAATCCCCAGTCCTTTTGGAAGCGATGTAAAGCACAGGGGGAAGGCATGTTGATTTTGTACATGACACAAAATGAAGCACATCTGTATAAAACTGTGAGATACCAAGAGTGGATGTCAAATCAAACGGTGAGGGTGATTCATCTCTCAGGCTAGAATTCTCTTTTACCTGGTATGTATTTCCTGTGAGAGCAAGCACTTGAATCCCTTTTCTTAAACAAGGTCTGACCTGAGAGGCCAGCAGGAAAATATGCTGACAGAAAATTTAGGCAACTAAAGACAATGTGAATGACAGTAGGTTGTGTCCAAAACAAATCAAAGTGTTTTATTTAAAGAGGTATAATTAAATGTACATTAAATATTTTAATTGATTCTGGAGTCTGGACCAAATGTGAAGGCTTTGGAAGGGGTCAAAGACAAAGACAAGCCACTAATGTGTTTTCCAGTGTGAAATACTTTCTTTTCAATGCTTTATTTCCCCTGTGAATCTAAAGGGCCGGGCCATTCACCATTAAGTGGGCTAGAGAGAAAATCAAACTTTCTAAACCAACTTTGGAGTAAGAGAGACCTGTGCTCGTATACTACACATGCGTGAACTTGTTTTGAGAGCTTCTCAGTGGCAAAGAAAAAGCTCTTTGAAATATGGTTGTAATAATAAAATGGGCAGTCCAGAATTTTACACAGGGATATAAATTAGATACAGGGCGCTGTATCAATCCTCGACAAACCCTCTCCAACCTATTCACAACTATTGGGGATGTTGTTTTAACACATTCTCCCTACCTGTATATCATGAAGCAGAACATTACAGTGCACACTGAATCGAGGAGATTGACAAGCTCTCCCACTGTAATGTTTCCTCCGGGGTCAGGCAGGTAAGTATCAGCCTCCCTCCCAGACTGGCTGAGACAGAGGTCAGACTGAACAATGAGGCTGCCTGTGTTGTGTTTCCATGTCGGAGATTAGGAACAAATGCAATTCTGGTGAAGTCACGTGGCCTTTGGTTATTAAGCTCTTTAAAAGTCCCAAAATACATTATGGAGTAGTGTTGCAACTCTTAACTGGTACATTAATAAGGGCAAACACAGAGACAGATTAAAAAGGGTGGTATGTCTTGCATTTGCACACACGCCCATACACAAAAACTCACACTAGAATTTTAAATATAGACACACACACACACACACACACACACACACACACACACACACACACACACACACACACACACACACACACACACACACACACATACACACACACAGAGCTAAAAAGTGGGCATGTCCAGTTTTCGTCGTGGCTCAAACTACAAAAAGCATTCAGCTTTGCAAATTGGACATCACTTTTTTGGAGCACCCAATGTTCCGTCCAGCTACCAATTATGGCTGGTGTTGAACCACATACACTGTAACAGCAGATCAAGCCATTTAATGAACATGGGAAAAAAAATATCTGGCTGCAATGGCATAACCACTTCATAATTTCTATTGCAGTTGTTATTTAGGGAGGGGGTGATAGCTTTAACTCACTGTGGCCACAAAAAGATTTCTCATGTGAAAGTCCTCCTATGTGAAACATGATTGAATTAGAGAATAAGATAGCAATGTTTTCCCAAAATGCTAAAATATGGGTACATGATCATCTGTGACAAGACATCAATTACAGCGTAATCTTAACATAAAATCTCTACATCACTGTCAGAGACCAACATAAACAGTCTCTGGAGCTCAGCATGGAAACAGCCCGACAGGCTCAAATGTTAGACAAAACAATGCGTGTTTCTTTTTGGAAGAGCATTACACAACTCAATAATGAAGAAAGCAGGCGGATGTAGCTTTACAGAGTCAAAAAAACAACCTTGTTCTCTTTTTGCTTTGAACAGCTCTGACCCCACTTTTTGGCCTGAGCCATAACACTGCTGCATTCTACCCTGATGTCCAGGAACAACCCTTAGCAACAGTTACCCCCAGCTACAGCCCTTTGACTTGAGCTGTAATGGCATCTAGGGTCTACCGGAGAAATGGCAATGCGCACACACTGAGCTGTTTGCTTTTCTGAATTCCCATGACGGCTAGAAAGTGGAGTCATATTTCCGCCACCGAATAAAACACACTTTGTTTCTGCTCCATTGGTCAAAGGCTCTGAAAATAGTCACAGCTTTTCAAAGTTTATTACTCAGTGTTTTTCACACATCGCTTAAACAAGAGTGATGGGAGGCCAAGCACATTTTCCTCAATGTAATTATGCCAGATTTAGTCTCAAAAGCACCAAATAAACTAAAGAAATGACTACTTTGAAAATTAGCTACAACAAAAATTGAAGTAAGGAGTCATAAATCCAGCTTCAGCAGCACTACCACTGACCTTGACCACCCCTTTCTCGTGCATGGCGATGCAATTGTTGGGGTTCTTGGACAGCTGGTACAGGGCCATAGCTGTGCTCTGGTGGACTGCCTCGTCTTTTGACTTGAGGTAACGCACCAGGGGGGCCACGGCCCCGGAATCACCGAAAGATGCCCTGTTGCTGCCCCACATGCAGCAGTGGCCAACGGCCTCAGCCAGGTGGCGACGGAGCCTGTCATCAGTCTGTGGAGAGGAGAACAGGATGCTTTTGGTCCTCAGAGACCAGTCTTTACAATGTAGAGAATAACAAGCTCTACTACAGCTCTGCAAGAGACTCTTGGCAAAAATCTAACTATGTTCTTTTCATTAGCTGGGTTTTATGCTCCATAGAGTAGGAAAAGGTCAACTAAAATCCATTGTAAAGACAGTTATGAATATTGACAATAACTGCAGTGTTGTTGAATAGTAAAACCTTGTTGTTTGTCTTCAGCAGTGAGGTGTTCTTACCGTGTTAGTCAACTTGGCCAGCAATGGGACTACCCCGTGATCAGTAAGGACTGCCAGATTCTCCTTGTCTTTGGCTATTTTGGCGATGGCGGCGCAAATGCTTGCCAGCACCTCGTTGTTTGTTGACTTCAGCAAATTAACAATCAGTTCCAATCCACCGACGAGGGAGCGCACCATTTCCCCTGCATCCTATAGTCAAAGAGTCTGTTATTAGCTGGTGCTCTGTCAAAATGAACACGGAGGATAATGAAGAGGGAGAAATTGTAATGAGTGCAGAAAGAGGAGAGGCCGACAGGGGCATTTGAGCAAGGCAGATAAAACAAAGGACACTAAATAACATACCTGCAAACTCAGAAGGGCTGAAAAAGGTGACACATTTTACAGTATCTCACAAAAGTGAGTATAACCCTCACATTTTAGTAAATATTTCATTATATCTTTTAATGGGACAACACTGAAGAAATTACACTTTGCTACAATGTAAAGTATGAAGTGTACAGCTTGTATAACAGTGTAAATGTGCTGTCCCCTCAAAATAACTCAACACAGCCATTAATGTCTAAACCGCTGGCAACAAAAGTGAGTACACCCCTATGTTAAATTCCCATAGAGACAGGAAGATGTTTATTTTTAAAGGCCAGTTATTTCATGGATCCAGGATACTATGCATCCTGATAAAGTTCCCTTGGCCTTTGGAATTAAAATAGCCCCCCCACATCATCACATACCCTTCACCATACCTAGAGATTGGCATGGTTTTATGACGGTTAGCCTAATAGCTGGTTTGATTTGAGAGATGATTTTATGGAAAGTACCCCATGCCAATCTTCTAGGTGTGGTGAAGGGCATATGTGATGATGTGGGGGGGCTATTTTAATTCCAAAGGCCAAGGGAACTTTATCAGGATGCTGCGTCAGATGACCTGACCTCCACAGTCACCGGACCTGAACCCAATCAAGATGGTTTGGAGTGAGCTGGACCGCAGAGTGAAGGCAAAAGGGCCAACAAGTGCTAAGCATCTCTGGGAACTCCTTCAGGACTGTTGGAAAACCATTTCAGGTGACTACCTCTTGAAGCTCATCAAGAGAATCCCAAGAGTATGCAAAGCAGTAATCAGAGCAAAGGGTGGCTACTTTGAAGAAACTAGAATATAAGACATGTTTTCAGTTATTTCATACTTTTTTGTTAAGTACATAATTCCACATGTGTTCATTCATAGTTTTGATGCCTTCAGTGAGAATCTACAATGTAAATAGTCATGAAAATAAAGGAAACGCATTGAATGAGAAGGTGTGTCCAAACTTTTGGCCTGTACTGTGTATGTGTGTGTATATATATATATATATATATATATATATATATATATATATATATATATATATATATTTTTTTTTTTTTTTAAAACGACAGTTAAAGAATGGCTTGTTTATTGCTAAGGCCACAGGATCAAAACTAAATGTTTTATTAAAAATGAAATAATAACTTATAACAATAACTTATTAAACCATTAAATTCCTGTTAAACGCGTGTTTAATCCAGCTGCAAGCTAACGGTAGGCTAACGTTACCTGCTGCCAAGTGTATTAGCACTGGGTCTCGGTACCCAACCCTACTCATTAACGTTAAACCAGACACCAATGGGTCTTGTTTCATTATGTGTTCGTTTTCATTTTGCTCATATCTTATGACAATATATACATTAAAAACCAGATAACATTACTAATATTGAACTAACATTAGAGGCTAACAACACAATTCGCTGACAAGCCAACTAGCCGACAAGCTTGCTTTCTATTATAACGTTAATGTTAAACATTAAATTAGATTAGATTGTTGGCAGATAACAGCACTCTACCTCAAAACTAATGTCAGTGATTGTGATTGGCCAAATGACTCGCGTTATCAAAGATGTTTTATTATGAAGAAGACCACAGTACGTTTTTGAAACTCCTGTTAATGGGAAATTGTACCCGATAAAATTCTTCAGATCTACACGATTCACGTGGATGACATTTTCCCATTCAAAACGGTGATTTTCACCAAAAAGCGACTAGTTTGCAGTTATGAAAAGTACAAAAAGTATTTTCATCAGGCAACAATCAAAGTCCCATCAGTGCAAACCAACCAATAGAACTATATTTATCTGTGTAAAACAGATGCTTTCAAAAAATAACAACACCCTCTCCTACAGTGGAACTGTGTTGTGGATCTGGGTGAACAAGCAAACAATTTGACATCTTTGTCAACCTCTCCTACTGTCACCCTAACATGTCATAATGAAGATGACACAAAACTTTTGCCACAGACTGACACACACGGTGTAGACTCAATGCTTCATGATTTGAGTTCATGGCACCAGCTAGTACCACAGGACTCTTAGCCACTTATGGGGCAATGTCTACCAAACCAACAGGCTGGTAGAGAGTGCTGAGAGAACCACAGCGGAATAGCTGGCAGAGACACTGGCTTCAGTATGGCTTGGCACATCAGGCTGCTGTTTAAAATCATAACTCACCGTATCGCCAGCCATGGAAGAATACATTAAGGTGGCCGAGTCTGTAATGTTGAGTGCTTTGAAAATAGAACAGAAATCAAAAGCATACAATTATGGATGCAAATCACAGAGCATGCTTAATTTGAGTCCATTTCACTGTCAAGCTACATGTCCAGAGTTGATGTATGGCTCAGCACAACACTGTAAAGTACAGTAATCACATAATTTATTATGTGCACTGCACTGTATGGTTGTTCTTCATTTTATAAATTAAAGGATTTCATTAAATTCAGAACTGACGAAAAGCAGTGGATGTTTTAGTGTACCGCTACTTTGGGAGAGCTGGATGCACGGTCGTGTTTTCTCTAACAGAGAGCTCACATCTGAGATCAGGCCAGGGTGCGGTGTATGGGCCCTGTGATGCTGTGCCAGAGGATGAGCCATGTGTGCAGTGCAGGGTAGGGAGGGGGGTGCCGGGGCCAGGAGCTGACCCCCCGACACACAGGAAGCCCTTCCTCAGGAATACTAATGGCGGCTGGACAGGAGTCCCTGCGACAGAGGAAGCTCTCTCAAGCCACCAGCTGCTATAGACTAGCCAGAATCTCTTTCATGGCCTGGCCAGGCCCCCAGATCTGAAAACCGCAACATTATGAGGCTGCATACGGAAAGGCCTTTCTCGCTGTCCTCTCTCTCTCCTCCTCTTACCCAGGATGAAATGAAATAGAAAACACATTATCTGCTGTGCGTGATCTCAAGCTGAGGGGAGCAAGCCAAGCTCAGAATGGCAGAAGCGTGCCCTGAACCCTTCTCTGAAGCAATCAGGCTTCTATAACATACATGGCTATAATGTAAAGGAAAAATAAATCAAGCATCTAAATGTGCCTCTGCGTCCAGGCAAATTAATGATACACCCCATTACGTGTGACTAGGAGGTTTCTACTTCCTTGATTGGACAAAAAAAGCTAATTGAATGATTCACTACTAAGTCTTTACAGCAATTGTATGGTGTGTGAGTTTGTGAAGCTGTGGACCTGCGGGCATAGAGCACAGCTTCTGTCTGTCTGTGGAGGGGCAGCAGTACTGTATGGAGCATCCAGCAGATGCATTTATACCATGGCTCGCTCATAAATCCACTATGGAACTGCTAACAGAAACCACATGGGGTTTTTATCTAAATAACGACTGCACCAAAGCTGCTGTATCAGGTTCCTCAACTCGATGGGCTGAGAGCACTATTTAGCTCTTGTCATTGCCCCTATCCCTGAAAAATCACCTAAAAAGCATGTTCACGAATTTCCCTCGAAATTGGCACACTGACGTCCAGACAAACATTGTCAAACTTTGTTAGTGCTCAATAGTGGGTGCCCCATCCCCCTCTCCCTCCATATGGTTGCCATGCATAATTTCCGCTACACTTCTGGGCCAGAGAAATTCCAACCAGAAAAAAGGGCTTCACCCCTAAGACACCTGTCTGGGCCCAAAATATCTGTTTAAACTTAACCAAATTGTCCCATGACAAGGTGTTTACCTTAATCACAGCGATAATCTAATAGAACAACATTACGTTTGTAGTTGGAAATGATATAAGTGCACAGGGGATCAAAGACCTGTTAATGCATAACTGAAATTAGAGTTGACTGATAACACTGCCGAGTAGGACTAGGCCTGTGACAATGGCATAAAGGAGTTCATGTTTTAAAACAGTATTCCACTGATTTAGCATTGTACTCCTTAGAGCTGTCAGTCTTCCCTTATAATACCTTTAGAATTTCATTCGTTAGTGTTTTTAATATTCAAATATTTAAAGCCCAAATTCTGAAAAGGTTATATCACTTTGTGAGTTCATGTAAGTTAATTAGTAACACATTTTATTAGCCTGTCTGCACCCCAGTTTATTACAGGACAATACAACAGTTACCATGGTCAAAATACAAGAACCCGCAGTTGTCCCCATTTTTTCTTTCATAGATAATATTTTAATAGTATATTGAGCGCTGTACTGGAAATGTCCAAGATTTTCATTTCAGAAATCTGGTCACCTTTAGCAGTGGCTAATGTACCTTGGAGTCTCTTGCCTCAAGCAGAGATGAGGAGTGGGCTACATAAGCTCACTTCTTTCTGAATCCACATTTCAAGATCTTTTTCATTTTCAAACTTGTAGCCTTAAGCCCCAACCAACACTGACATTTATCAGACTTCGCACAGCTACTTCTGGAGACACAAAATACGTATATACATTTTATTATTTTACATATGCAATAGTACTCCCCAATACCTACAGACTTTGATGTGTAAAATTGGTGGAGTTTTCTTTAAAGAAAATGTGCCATGTGGACCTCGAACTTTTTATTTTATTCTATGCATAGTTATATCTAACATTCTATAGGTAGTATTCATGGCCATGTTGTGGGTTTCTTTGCAAGGCATTGGGCAGTGTTTTCATTAGGAAAGTGGGTTCACTGAAACTGCCTGGTACCCTATATACTCTATTGTATGTGTGGATTGTGTGTCTCTCTAACTAGTAGCATGTTGAGGGAAGATATTCAGCTGGGACATCAGAAGCCATGTCACAGGATATTATTCACTCTTTCTCCCTGCTGGCTTCCCATTTCACCAATGCCAGTGTGCCAAGGAGGCTTCTCTGCTTCATATTAGCCCTAGGTTCATGTAAGCCCTCTCTGACACAGATCTGCCCCTGCTAACCTCCCAGCAGCAGCAGGTTAGAGGGAGAGCTTAAGAGACAAGCATGGTGATATAAGCAGGCTTCTGTTTTGTGAGTGGGATAACCATTAATTCTGAAATGACACGAACTCTGCAGACCTCTTCGATTTAGAGGCAATCTATGTGCCTTTTGTGTGCTTCACTCACATAGAAACAGGACAGAGGCAGAAGACAAGTGTACTTCACTACTGTACCTTTGCATTCTTAATGCAACAGACAAGTGTATCTCACTGTACTGTACCTTTGCATTCTTAATGCATGGACAAAGAGCCCATGCAGCACTGGACTGAACATCTGCACTGGGGTTTTTTAATAAGGACCATACCAGGCGGACTCCATCAAGCTGGTCAATGATTCTGTACGTAGAGAGAGACAGAAAGTAGTGTGAGAGGGGAGAAAAAAGAGAAAGGAATAGACAAGGACAGAATGAGCAAGACCAAAACAAGTTTTACATTGTGATTTCATTTGTTCATTTGTTTCTCAGAGCTCTGGCTGTATCAGCGAGGCCAGCAGCAGGCTCAACACAACTACAGCTAAGTATGAACAAAGCGCTGATCGATTTTGGCTTTGGCATTGGCTTTTAATCACAACTTCTTCTTCTCAGTTCCTCTCCAGGCCTAAAACCCACCCACTGTCTGCTCACTCAAATCACTCTCTGTGGAAAAGCTCAGCGTTTTCTAGGGCCAGAGGTTGGCGCACATACATCTGTGTATAGTACTTCATACATTGATTTATAAATAGAAACTGAGACAAACTTACACTTTGTGTTGGTGGTATGTTTTTCAACCAAAGCCAAAAAGAGGACCTCTTTCCAAATCAAACAGAGCCAGAGACAGGTCGCTCTATATTTCATAGGATCTGAATGAAGTTTACTTAGGCATGAACTGTATTTCATGTCGTATACATGACTGTAGTCAAAACTGCAGTCAGGGTCTGGGAACCCAAAGAATTACGCCACAGTGCACCCGTTGTCTAGTATAAATAACATGTAACGTGTTCCCCATGTGTGCTTCCACCAACAAGGCCGACATTGAATGCTGTCATAATTACTTAAACACTCTCTAATCACAGTATCTCCGTGACTGGCAACGAGCGAACACTCATCAGGGACGTCCCCTGCGCCATCTGTCTTCCGTTTGCACATAAATCAGTCTACAGGGATCATAACATCAGATTCCAGTCTGCAGGGCCTCTTAAATCCAGACCAAAAACAAAAGTGAAGCGTCATATCATCCGCCAAAACAGCTCCGTCTTTCCATGAAACAGGTATGAAACAGATTAGCAAAGAAGTTGCAGCTGACAGTGATGGATTAGAGGAGGAGACCACAAACCCTCGAGGCATTAAACAACGTGTGTTCACTCTTGTAGCTACACAGGATTCATTGGAGGAAGTGCTATGTCATTAACCACACACTGCCTACTGGTTGAGAATGAAAACAAACATATGAGTATTTCATGGAAAACTTGAAAGTGATCGGTGTTTGTTTTGGGCTTTCAGTAGTTATGGATGACCTGCGTCAGAATCATGATGAGAGAATGATTGCACTGATCAACAGAAGGTGGTATTAGAGAAAATGTTTCTGTTGGTAAAATGAAGTAATGTTAACTGACAAGAATGTTGTAGCTAAATGTGTGGTATCATGCATACATCATCATCATATTTGTCAGCTAGCCAAATACCATCTAATTACTGGGAATCTGAAAAACCGTGTTGGGTTGGAGCAGGAAACAATCAAATGTGAGTTATGATCATTGCTCAGCAAACTACTGTACACATACATGTCTCAAAATAAGCCATCACCACAAAACATACACAACATACATGCGGCCATTGAAATAAGAACTTTCTGTTTACAGCTAAGTGTGAAGGCTGAAAAATTACAAGGTCTGGCCAAAATATACATAACGTGAGAAAACATTGAGAACATGATGAACCAACGTAAAACACTTCTCCTCTTGTGTGAAGTTTACCACAGTTAGTGGCTTTTTTTTTTTTACATGCTCCAGTTTTTATTGAAGCCCTTGTTTTTTTCCTCCAAACAAATGTAATAGGCTCATATGGTAGCCTTAACAGCTAACTAACAATGTAAACTCAGACATTGAGTTGTATTTATGTCCAGTGCTAATTAAGAAGGGTCTTGTAGTCCATAACAGCCTTGTAAAAGCAATGAGACACAGATGGAAGCTCCACAATGTTCTGCAGTATTGAGGGTGAGGTTAAATGAACACAGAACAAAGACTGCTCTGGACTGTGGTTCACTGCGCTTTCCCAGCCAGTCTTGCACAGGGTAGGGCTTTAGGTATGTTCGCCTGACCAGCTCAAGTCCTGACAGTGACCACAAAGCTATAGTAAAGCACTGGGAATTACACCACAACCATATTTAACACAGCAGGTACAATAAACAAAGCTTTTTAAATCTGTCATTAAGCTAGGGATTAAAGAGAAAAGTACCTGCATGATTACAAATTAAAAGAAAAATGTATTTAAGCATCAGCCCATGACAGGTTAATGATACTGTTTGGATACTGGAATTGGTGTCATTCCCTTGTCAAAACATATGACATAAATACAAGACCAAGAATATGTTTTTGGAAGTAATTTAGTAATGATAGTGAGCAAGCCACTAATGACATTTTTAGAGACACCTCACAAGGAGCTGTTTGCCTTGTGTAAACTGTACAAAGACCATGTTAGCTGGTTGGATGCCCTGGAAGAGATAGAGACTTACGCCATGTTATCCATATCTGTAGCACAGGCTCCAACTGCCTTGGTTACATTCACAAGCAGCGCCTGGTAAAATAACACAAATAAAAAGTACATGCGTGAATCAATATACTGTAGGAGCATGGTTTAAAAAATCTTGTATGCAGCAAAAGAAAAATGAACTTGCCTGGTTTGTTCCAGTGAGCAGGTTAACTAGCGACTTGATGCCTCCACACTTGCGGATGTTGGCCTTGTTAGCTGGTATCAGGGCAAATTCTCCCAGAGCTCCCACTACATTTATCAGAACTTCTTCAGGCTGATCAGTCAGCAGGCGAACCAGGGTCTCCAGGGCTTTGTACTCCTGAAACCTTTCAAGGGTGGAGAAGAGGGGCAGGCATCATATTAACTAACCGTTTTACATCAATGAACAAGAAAAAAGACAAAAGGTCTATAGCCGTGCTTTTAGCTCTGACGCCGTGCATAGGGACAGCCTACAGTATTTTGAGGTAATGGCTAACGTCAGCATGCTCACAATGACCGTGCTAACGTGCAGGTGTACCCACCTTTAAATTTCACATAGATCAATGACATTTTGGTAGGCAAATTTATCATGTCAAGGCTTTAAAAAAGGCCTCTTGGAGCCATACCCTAAACCCAATAGGAAGTTGGCCATTTTAAATTTACTGTGATTAACTTACAAACAGACAATATTGCCATCCCTAGAGCCACAACATTTGTGTGGCTAAAAATGCTATTTGTCTAAAGCCTCTTTCAGACATGGTTTCCGGCAAATTACTGGGATAACCTTTGAGTCACCACTTGAATTTCCCCTTGGGGATCAATAAAGTATCTATCTATCTATCTATCTACCTACAGTATCTAGTGATTTTTAACCACACATGTATTACATTCGTGAACATTTCCGTCTTGTGTATTTTCACACATGCCATGGCAATGTCAGAATAGATTGGGTAAGCCGGGACAGTCCAGCGCATGGCAATAATGCAACACTTATGGATGCCAACCGCCATAAAACTCAACAGAAGAAGATTTACGCAGTGGGGGACGTATCTTGGTATTTTCAGGAAATTGGCGGGCGAAGAGCTGTTTTTGTCAGGTGCGTATGGTCTTGTAATGTATTTATTATTCAACAAGTTTGCGAGACAAGTAATCTAAAACAAGTCGCGGATTGAAATATGTCATCAGCCTTGTGATTCGTCCACTTGCTCCACATGAAAGCATCTTTCGTCAGATGGGCGTAACCCTTTTTGTGCTTGTCCCTGCGATGTCACTGCTTTCATTCACAAGGCTCAGTGCTTGGACCAATTCTATTCTCCTTATATATGCTTCCTCTAGGCAATGTAATTCGGAAACACTCAATTAACTTTCACTGGATGACACCCAATTATACTTATCAATCAAACCAGACAAAACCAGTCAGTTAGCTGAACTTCAAGTATGCATTAAAGATATAAAATCATGGATGACCTACAATTTTCTGATGTTAAACTCAAACAAAACTGAAGTTATTGTGCTGGGCCCTAAACACCTCCGAACCTCATTATCTAAAGATATAATTACTCTGGATGGTATTGCCCTGGCCTCCAGCACTACTGTCAGAAATCTAGGAGTTATAGACCTTTTTTATGGCAGGCACGTTGACATGTCATAGTAGGAAAAGCAGAGGTGTATTCAAAACCATTAATGATGGCTGCATTCCACTTAGGAGAGGCCCTGGTGTTGTGCATGCTGACTCACTGAAATAGCTTACTGGGACACTTGATGGAATTGAGCCATCGTTAAGGTTATCAATTTCAGCTGTGCTTGTCCTACTATGACAAGTCAAAATGTCTGCTGTGAAAAAGGTCCATTTTTGATCAGGATATATCCTTTAACGGCCACTTAAAACAAACCTCAATAACAGCCTTTTTTCATCTTCGTAACATTGCCAAAGTTAGGCACATCCTGTCTCAAAACGATGCTGAAAAACTAGTCCATGCATTCGTTACTTCCAGGCTGGACTACTGTAATTCCTTACTATTAGGTTGCCCAAATAAGGCTCTCTCCAGCTGATCCAGAATGCCGCAGCTCGTGTTCTGACAAGAACAAAGAAAAGAGATCATATTTCTCCTGTATTAGCGTCTCTGCATTGGCTTCCTGTAAAATCCAGGATTGAATTTAAAATCCTTCTCCTGACCTACAAAGCTCTAAATGGTCAAGCACCAATATATCTTGAAGAGCTCCTAGTACCTTATTGTCCCACTAGAGCACTGTGCTCCCAGAATGCAGTTACTTGTGGTTCCTAGAATCTCTAAAAGTAGAATGGGAGCCAGAGCCTTCAGCTATCAGGCTCCTCTCCTGTGGAACCAGCTTCCAGTCTGGGTTCGGGGGGCAGACACCATCACCACATTTAAGATTAACTCTCCTCTTCAATAAAGCTTATAGTTAGGGAGGGGTTGCAGCGTCCGCCTAACCCGGCCCACCTGCTCTCTTCATAGTCGTCAGATTAATTTACCATATAATCAATAATATAATAAAAATAGAGGGAGGCAGGCCAGTACATGCTTGTTACTAACCCCCAGAGTCCTTATGTTTGTTTTTTTTGCCCAGCATGTTTCCTTGGATTAGGTTGGCACCAAAATCATTGTTGCAGCTGTCGCCGTGGTCCTGCTGCACTCCCTGCTACGCACTGCAGTGCCCTGCAGTGTCCTGCTGTGTCCTGCTGTATGCTGCTACGTCCTGCTATGCTCTGCTGTGCCATGCTACATCCTGTAACACCCTGCAGTGCCCTGCTATGCCATGAACTACTACGACAACTATTTCTAGTCACTGTTCCATTATCTTTATTGTGACTATTATTGCCACTGTTCATCACACCCCCAACCGGCACGGTCAGACACCGCCTACCAAGAGCCTGGGTCTTTCTGAGGTTTCTTCCTAAAAGGAGTTTTTCCTCGCCACTGTTGCACTAAATGCTTGCTCTTGGGGGAATTACTGGAATTGTTGGGTCTTTGTAAATTATAGTGTGTGGTCTAGACCTACTCTATCTGTAAAGTGTCTTGAGATAACTCTTGTTATGATTTGATACTATAAATAAAATTGAATTGAACACAGTCGTACCGGCATTTTCCCTGAAATGGTCTCTTAGGGCGTTTTCACACATACCTCGTTTGGTCCGGACTTTCGGACTTTTTAGTTTTATCCGAACCAAAATTACAGGTGTGAAACCTCCCCCGGACCACGGTCCGGATCAAAAGACCAAATTTTGGTCCGACAAAAAGAGGTGGTCTCGGTCCGGACCAAACTGAACCATGGTCCGGTTCGTTGATAGTGTGAAAGCATTTTTTGGATGGTTCGGACTTTCGGACCAAATACAGGAAGCTCTGGCAGGCTCTCCTTGTGTTACAAGACCGGGGAAGCTCCTTTAAGGAACAGCTCGGTGCTTAGTGAGAGAGAGAGAGAGAGAGAGAGAGAGAGAGAGAGAGAGAGAGAGAGAGAGAGACAGACAGAGAGAGAGAGACAGACAGAGAGAGAGACAGACAGAGAGAGACAGACAGAGAGAGACAGACAGAGAGAGAGACAGAGAGAGAGAGAGCGAGAGAGAGAGAGAGAGAGACGGTAAATGCGCTCAGAGCAGACAGCTGTCGGCTATCAGAGCAGAGAATACATCAGCAGTTTATTTGTTAAGTGGTAGTAAATGTACAGTGTAGGTTTCAGTTTGTCTCTGAATAAATGCTCCAGAAAGAAAGTTCCCGTGTCTTGCTTCTCACAACAAAACAAAAAGAGCCGCGGCAGTAGGGGAGAGCAGCGGTCAGTTGAATAGCCTAAACTCGGACCCAGAGAGAGGATACGAGGAGGCGGGAAGCCCGTCAACAAACCAATCAGTTCTAAGTATCTGGAGACGCAGCTCACGTATGTGATGACGGCAGGACGTAGTTTTGTCACGTATAGATCTTTAGTGCGCTTGCAAAACTGCAGTGTG
Organism: Perca fluviatilis; assembly: GCF_010015445.1. Classification (NCBI taxonomy): domain Eukaryota; kingdom Metazoa; phylum Chordata; class Actinopteri; order Perciformes; family Percidae; genus Perca; species Perca fluviatilis. Next base: position 6,530,928 of record NC_053133.1, on the reverse strand, counting down.
AAACCAAAACTTACCGGATCAAATGTATACAATGTAACAAAAACATGAACCTTGGTACGGACCTTGGTTCGGACTTTCATGTGTGAAAACGCCCTTAAAGAACTTGTGACAGTATTTCTTGCGCTGTGTGTACCTTATGTAGCCCTGCCCAGCATGTCTTCCCTTGTACACCTGTTTTGTGTCTAACCTCTTTAGCCTGCCCTTGTGTTGCCAGTCCTCGTTGTCATGTTACCCAATCAGTGTTTACCTCCTTATTCCACTTCCCTGCCCACTCCATCTGGGCCTTGTCTTGTGGTCTTGTGTTTAGCTCCTAGTGTACTCCCTTTGTCTGGTGTCAGTTCATCGTAGTATGTATTATTGGTGTCAAGACGTTCTGCCTGTTTTCTAGTGCTGTTTCCTAGTGTTGCTGTTTTTTTTCCCTGTTTTTTTAATTTTTATTTATTGCCTTCTTACATTGACTATACGTTTATTTTAGTCATTAAATCATTGGAACTCGTCCTGCTACCTCCTTGTCTCCTCTTGTGCATTTGGGTCCAAACCTGCAACTTCCTGAAAAACGTGACAAGGGCTTGAGATGGTAAATTGCTGCTGCCCTGCCTTCATTCTCACATGCCCCAATGCAGGAAATGTTCCTGAACATTTCAGGGATAGATGGCATGTGTGAAAGGGCCTTAAGTGACAACTAGCAGCTACAGTGCCCTCAGCTAAATAGGCACAGATCTCTTACTGTAACCCAGCAGTACAGGCAGTTTTCCCACGGCTGCTCACAGTTGTCCCTTGTACGTATTTTGCATAACTAAAGCTTTGCTGTGGCTTGGAAACTCTCACCCCCTCTTTTCCTGTGATTTTGCCTTGTTTGCCAATGCTATAGAGTGGTAAACTACAGTAAAGGTTTAAAAGGGATATAATGTGGTTGCTAAAAACCTCAACAAACCTCTGATGTACAGTTAAGTTCTACAACGTTTTTATTCACAGTTACGGTTGCTGGCATCATGGTCCGTAAGCTATTGTAGATGGCCAAGGTCATTTGGTTTTGGTCAGGGTCCACCGACACACAGCCTATTCTTGCAAGTCAAAACACTGCTAATGAACAGAGGATCTGCCAAAGTTAGCTTTAGTAAAATTCACCATCAAGAAAAACAATGGTTTTCCTATGCCATCACTGAAGTGTCATCTGCAGTTGACTACAGTAGAATTATCTTGTAATCACAGACATAACTTTTGATAAATGAACAGTAAGTCATGCCTATTTTTGTGAAACCAATCCCAGCCAAAGTAATTCCGTGATGGCAAGAGTAGCATTACGCATGGCTGCCTGAAGCGGCTTCTACTGCAAACACTGGGTTCCACACAAGAGGAAGCTTATTAGAGCCTGTCAGAAGACACAGGAACCACAGTGGGGCTTCTGTGCAGCAGATTTTTATGATTGATTCTGTGCCATTTCATTTTCTCATTGTTCTACACTAGTAACACTCAACGAAGTGCGGAAAAGCTTAAATGCTGCCTTTTACTAGTGTTTTAAGGAAGGCCCAAGTACAAGTAAGACATGTTAGGGACTGGGAGATGCTTAGCAATGACCATGAAAAGAGAGAGATAGTTGCTTGTTCAACCTAAAATTGAACAGACAGATCTATTTCATTTGAAAGAAACAACAGAGCAGTGACTAACTTTGGTGAGTACAGAACCTTTGTGAGGGAAAGAGAAGTAACATTTGGAGGGGCAATTATGGTGTGCTCATCATAGGGCTGGAACAGAGGTAAGATGGTGGGGTAGTCAGTAATTGGAAGCGAACCACCCAATCTTGACCCCAAACATTACTGCGCTGGCAAATATAGTCTTAGACTTGGCAGTTGTGACTTTCCATTGCAAAGTTATTCCCTCAGTCTTTTGTTAAGGCTTTTTACAGCAGTGTTGTGTGTCCATAGCACCTCAGTATACAGGCTCAAGGGACCACATATCGATTTGTCTATAAATCTGCACAAAATAATGTTTCAGTGTTTCCATCAGGACTTTAACAAAGGCATCATAATACTCAGAATTCATAGTACATATAAGCTTGGCCCAGGTATAGCCCTCTCTGTAATAGTCCTACGAAAAACATACACTTATGTGGTCTTTAAACAAACACACTTAAGTTATAAATGTAATTATATTTTGGGGCATCAATCATCTCTCATTTTGATGCATCATTAATCAGGAAAATGGCTAACACATGCTACTACTTGTCTTAAGTGGAGGTCCCCCCGACCTCTATACTGTCCAGACCACACAAATCATCACTCACATAAAAGAAAATATCATGTTTGCAATAGGCCACAAGGTCTGTTTCATTGGATCATTTACTTAGTGAAAGAAAAGAGAAAAACACTGCCTCTTATTATTGCTGTAGCAAAATAATATTCTAAAATGATTTTCATTTCAGTACACCACTCACCTATGATTCATTCTGAAATAAGCGCATGCCCCTAAAACCCTGTTACCATTAGCAGCCTTTCCTTTTTGACAGTAATGACTTGGTCACTATATTCCAGGCTTTTGCCAGACCTAGACATTTTAAGTGATTAAAATAAGCCTGAGAGAGTGTGAATAAACAGATCCACTTACACATTGAAGTGTGCATTAAAAACAGTTGCTGTGCATCATGCTGGTTTCTTCTTAAGGGGGTGGGCAAAGTGCAACCTTCACTCACACCCAACTGCCCACATCGTCCAAAAACATAATAAAACACAACACACACAGGAAAGAAACCACAAAATGAGAACTCTATTCATATTATTGCACTCTTACTAACATACCTCTATGACATGTTAAATTTAGAGTGAAGGAAACTAAAGTGTTTTTTAGTGTTTGTAAATGAAGTGTCACTAAATGTGGTTTACATGTGATTAATGGCATCATTGTAATTATTTCTATTATTGTTATCATCAGAATTAATATAAGTATTTTACATAGCAACAGTGTGACAAGTCATTACATATGGCAGAGAGCCTGAACTGGCGTATTAAGCTGCCACATTAAGCATGGCCAGTGTAGTTAACTTATTTTATCATTACGCCATGCTGCAGTCAATCGGGTTCCAATCCGTGCCAATTTTGTTGTTGTTTTTTGTTTTGTTTTTTTGTACCTTGAAAACAGAACTGTCTGTCTAAATAGTAATAGCCATGCCAGTATCTTTAAGCATTTAATGATAATAATCATTTAAATAAATAATATTTCCCCAAATGATTTTCTTTCATGACGTCAGTTAAATAGACAGTGATCTGATCTGATCCATCTTGCTTTACAGGAATGTTATTGTCATGCTTCTGCTCCTGTGAAGGAATCCTCTCTTAACTCGATGCGGCAGGAGACACTGAGTTCCAGTTGGAAGGACTTAACTTAGACTTTAAATGTAGGATATCATTCTGTCAGTTATGATATATGAAGTGAAGAAAGATCAGTGTGAGTGCTACTGCTCCTTTTTCTTATTTTTAGAATGTCACTGCAATTTGAACTATACAGCATTTCTGAGTCAGAAGTAAGGTATATTCACCTCAGCGAACAGCCTTAAACTTCAAAAATACTCACTAAAATATTAAAAGACAATGTCTTATTAGTTTATTGGCTACACTGGAGAAAAAAGGGTTTTGAATTGATTAATATGTTACCAAGCTATTTAATTACTGCATGTGGGTTATATATTATGTGCCCGGCCTCACACTGTATAAGAAAATAAATACATCTAAATCGTTCTTTCAAGGAGCGCTAGTGGAAATGTATGGGGCTGCCAGGGCACGGTCTCTGGGCATTATTTATTTTAGAGGGAAAATTACTCATTCATCTGACACTAAAGTACAAGTCAAAAACCATTCCAGAAATGTCACTGCTGAAGGAATCAGGCTAAATGACACTTAAATAAACCACTGCCTTACATGACAAATGATTAAGGACTCTGTCAGCCTGCGTCTTTGGATATTAGAAAATCAGCATTTCAAGGCTGATTCTTTCCGTATGCCTACGTTTGGGTCAATAACAGGCCTTGACTAACACATCACTGAAGTCTATAAAATCAGCACATTGACTTGTGCCTTTGTTAACGGTGGAAAAGACTGAATTCTAGCAGCAAACACTCACATAAAAGATCAGAGCTAATAGAATCCTTAAAAAAACGTTACATTTTATACAACGAATTACTTCAACCAGAAACAATGGTAAAGGAAAGGGAGATATGACAACAGCATATGAGTGGAAAAAGTGACAAAGCTAGTCTTGAATGAATAAGAGCCATCCATAAAAGTAAGATATGTGATGATGGCATGACGGCCATAATGCACGCAAGTCGGTTAAACCCCTTATTGGTGTTCTGTTTTCACATGCTTCAACACTGCTGTTAACCACATTATCTTAGGAAACATCTTTTCCAAAAGTTATGGGCACATGTGGGTGAAATGCATTTTTGTTATTAACACCCTTTTACACTGAGGCTTATTAGATTGTTGTTCCTATGAACAATGATTGAGTTATCAAAGTCAAACTAATCTGTTACTACTAATTACAAACACATAGTCATACATCCCAAAAGATATGGCTGCAATGCGTTTCTGTAACCCTGGTATGTTAAGTGTGTGTGTGAGAGGATATGTGTGTTAATGAGAGGTAATAAGTTGAGACCCTGAGTCCCGGCATACTTAGCCACATTCTCCATACTGATGGAACACTTCCAGATGGCTCCAGTGGCAGCAGCCAGGAGTAGCTTGTTGTCCGACTTGCTCAACAGTAAAACCAGCGGCTGCAGACCGCTGTACTTACGCACCAGGTCACGAGTTTGTTTGTCCTCTGCACACTGCAAAGCAAAAGAGAGGGTCAAGATCTACATAATGTCCTCTAGAGACATGGTCTAAGAAAAACTATTTATCTCTGTGTCCTTTTCTCCAATTTTGTGGATTTGTTCTTGTGATTAACAATATTTATTTTTTAACAAAATACAAAACATAACATTTGCAACATACACCCCCCCAACCCCCCACGCCCATCTCATCATCACCACCCACCCAGACCAAAATCAAGAAAAGATGACACAGTAACTACAATATTCAATATTAAATGATAACACCATAAGCCCGTCATACACGTCTCTCCCCAGCACAAAGCTTCCTAGGAGCCCTCTAGAAAGCTCAGGTACCTTCCCCATTTTCTAGTTTACATCCAATCTGGCAAACCGTTTATATGACATTTTTTTCAAATGCCACCACCCTAGCCGTCTCACCAGCCCACTCCTGTATTGATGGCACTCCGTCATTCTTACATCCTCTTAAAACAATCTGTCTGGCTATCATTAAACTAGTTTGGACCCAGCTTCTTATGTGCTTATCCATCCCGCTTAGGATTGACCCATCTCCCAGAACAAATAATCTTGGGCTGAAAGGAACCTGGGTCCCTGCAATCCGACATAGGTTATCATGTATCCCGGTCCAAAAAACCCTGGACCTTATCACAAGACCATAGGACATGAAGTAATTGGCGTCCTCTGTCTTACATTTCCAACAATTTCATGTGACTTTCAGACCAAGTCTAAACAATCTGGAGGGAGTCCAATAGAAGCGATGCATCATCTTAAACTGAATGAGGCGCACCCTCACATTGCATGACATAGTTTTAATATTCCTACAGATTCTGTACCACTCCTCATCATCCAGCGTAATACTCCGATCCCTTTCTCATGTCTTTTTGAGGGCTGTCCAGGCTCCATCTGCCAGGTCCATGAGCATAGAATAATACCCATAAGCCTCATGACCTTTTCCATATTTCGACACCTTTTCTAAACATTCTGGTGCCTTCAGGGCTGAAGAACTGGATCCAAAAATCTCAACTAACAGATGGCAAAGTTGCAAATACCAAAAAAAAAAAATTCCAAATTGCTGTACCACATCCTCAAAGGATTTCAATATGCCACCGAGATACAGATCCCCCAGTGTAACAATTCCCTTTTCCAACCAATCACTCTCAAAAAGGGGAGATCTACCAATACATAAATTTGGATTCCGCCAAACACTTAGATATTGATCCAGTTTAAACAACTGGGCTACTTTTGGTCCAAACGACATTTAGGGGAGAGATTATTGGATGTGTTTTTACCTCAACATACTGTAAGGGCGATAATGGGGCAAGAACAGATTTCTCCATACAATACCAGGGTGGGGCTCTCTCAGGAGGAAGTGACCAGTGGGCCAGATGCCTTAAGTTAAAAGCAAAGTAATAATACAACACATTTCCTTGACCCAAACCTCTTCTATCGGCTCTATGGCTAAACCAAAGGAGAAAGAGGTGAGCCCTGTCTTGTTCCCCTTCCAAGAGCAAAATATTCAGAAATTAACCCGTTAGTTTGCACCATAGCCTCTGGATGATTATGCAGCACCTTAATTCACTTTATAAAAATGAACATATAGCCCCATTTAACCATGTCAAATGCCTTTTCGACATCAAGGAAAACAGCAGCTATTGGGGATTATCAGCTACAGACCATAAAATATTATTGAGACACCTGATATTATCTGACGAGCTCCACCTGCGAATAAACCCCACCTGATCAGGATGAACTAGACAATTAATAACCTTATTTAATCTATTTGACAATTTTTTTTAAATAATCTTGACGTCTAACTGCATTAGGGAAATTGGGCGGTAATTCTTACAGTCTCCTGGGTCTTTACTTTTCTTAGGAACCAAAGTTATCACAGCCTAAATGTTGGTGGCAGTGTGCCCTTCTCCAGTGCCTCTCTATATTCCTCTAACAGAAGTGGAGCCAGTTTAGTTGCAAAACTCTTTAAAAAGTCTGCTGTAAAGCCATCGGACCCTGGGGCCTTAACCACAGGCAGGGCCCCCATTACCTCTTAAATTTTCTCAAATCTAGTCAAATCCGCCTTTAGAGTTCTCTTTGCTCTTCGGTCAGTTTGGGAAGCCCTAGTGGCTCTATGAAGGAACACATGTCTTCATCAGTAGAGGCAGATAACGTGTGTTTGATTTTACTTTCTAGTTCTAATAGTGCTTTAGCACTATTTCTCTTACAAAATGAAGCATGTTGTATAATCCGCCCCCGGATCACAGCCGTTAAGGCCTTCCATGCCAACCCTGAAGACGACACCGAGGGCCAATTGATCGCCAAGTAATCTTTTAGCTCAGACCTAAGCCATTCTATATTTTTTGGATCCTGTTAAAGGGAGCAGTTAAGGCACCACCTATAAAGAGCACCTTCTCTCACTTTGAGGCAGCAGGTCTAGGCACACCCACGCATGGTTAGAGATTACGATATTTCCTATCACACATCCTATAGCAGAGGAATGTATAGTCTCTCCCAGCTGGGTTCATAATTGTCCAAATATCAACCAAACCTAAAATCTTAGACATCTTCTGTAATGTGAGAGAGACTCTGGTGGCCCTGCGTGCTGCAACCCCACTGTAGTCCAAAACTGGATCCAGTATCAAATTAAAATAGCCCCCTAGAACAATATTGTGGTTCCCTACAGTTTGTAATTTCTTTTCCAAATCTATAAAAAATGCCTGATCATCTACATTAGGTGCATATATGTTAGCCTGCCAGAATTAGTTCTTGCCCTTGTATTTCATGTCGTTAGCCTGTTGCTTTTCTACCACGGTCACAGCAGCAGCGCCACGCTTTCTGCCACGTCTCCACCACGGAGCATGTGCTGCTTAATATCTCCACCGGCCGCTAACTTTTGGATTTCCACATTTTCGGCATCCAGAATGTTTCTCGTCATGGCTGAGCACAAATATCTCTGGTCAGTATCTTTAAAAGGATAAACAGCAGTGCACTAAACGGAGCTCGCCCTTCGCCCAACTAGTCCGCCATTAGGTCACGTGACACCTCTGGTGTTGAGTTTTTCATAGACTATGCATACGACAAGCGCAGAAGTGTGGAAAGGTACCTTGAAGATTGCACTGGCACAGTGCATTTGTAACTCATCATTGTCACTGCTTAGGTTTTTGACCAAATCCTTGATCATGTCCAACTTCTGAATGGCAATCCTGTAGCTTTCCTGTAGTGACACAACAATTAAAAAGACCACATGAACTGACTGACATGCACCAACAATTATGTCACATATATTGCTACTATATATTTTATGTTTCCAGTATTTTTCTTTCATATAGCAAGTATACTTTTATCATTATTTTCCACCCTTAAATATTTCAGAATTTTGTATATTTTTATGTTAATCATATGTTTACATCTCTTTTATTCAGTATGCACCATTTTTGATAATCTGTAGACCCTGCTGCAATCTCATTATGATAGTTAAAATGATAGGGTTGATAGGATCAATTCATTGTTGCTTTGGGTCTTTCATTAAATGAGTAGACAATACAATTGTTTGAATATCAACAGTATTTATACACTATTTATTTATCAATGCATTGTATTTTTAATGTCTTATAGAATCAGACTTGTAGGTTTTACTACACATTATTGACAACTTATACCACATTAAAGGGCAACTATTATATAGCATTTTCAGGATTATACTTGCATTTTGTGTTTGTACTAGAACATGTTTACATGCTTTAATGTTAAAAAAACTGCCCATGGCTGCTGCACCTGTATACACCCTCTGTATGAGCACTTTGTAGGAGCACCTGTCTCTTTAAGCCCCCCTCCCGACAAAGCCCAGTCTGCTCTGATTGCCCGGCGTGTTTTCTGGAATCTCCAGAGCCTCCGCTCCGTGTTTCACTAGTTGAAGCTGGAGCGACTGCAATGGAGTATATAGCAGGACTTTGTACTGTGATTAATCACCAATAAAGGCTTCTAAACCAAATATTACACAACCGGTCATGCAGTCCCAGCAGTAAAGGGACCGGAATTTGGGGAGAAATGACCAGCATTGGCCAACATTACAGCTATGTCGAGTTAGCATGTAGCTATTTAATAGTTAGCAGTACGCTAACGTTAGATAGTAGTGGAACGAAACAGCACTTTCTACCGTCAAAAATGGAAATAAAGGCATTTAAACCAAATACTACACAGAAAATGTTTCAGGAGTAATGTGACCCGGAATTGGGAAGAATTGAACCACAAGGTTAACACCGCAGTGGCTTAAAAAAACAAACACTCTCCAGTCCTGACTATCTGGAGCAGATGACCAATCATAGAAGGCCGGCTTAGAGTTGCGTAACACTTAGCCGAGAGTAGAAAAAACTGTTCAAACCGGAGCATTCACAACAGTTGGAAATCTGAAAGTTTTAGCTCACAGGGATTTGTTTAAAATACGTTTACTTCATTATTCGAAAAAAAAATTTATTCGAAAAAACATGTAGTCCAACATTATAACATTGTAAATATGACATAAAACACGGAAAAGCATAATATGTCACCTTTAAAGACAATATACAGTATTGTGCCTCTCTCACCTCTGAGGCACACTCCTGCAGGGTGCCCACCACAGGAATAAGCATGTTCTCATGCGGAGACATTAGCAGGCGTCCCAGCAGAGGGATACCCCCAGCCTTACGGATGGCCTCCTTGTTCTTAGTACTCTTGCTGCAGCTCCACAGTGCCAGAGCACCACAGCGAGCCACTTCTACATCCTTCTCCTGGTTTGCAGTCAGATCAGCTAAATTAGGGACACAGTCCAGCAGCTTTACCTGAGCAGAGAGACGAGGGACCCAGACTTGCATGTGGATAAAAACAAACATGAAACTGTGTGCAAATAAGCAGCCAGACCCCACATGTTTAAGCAGAAAACTTCCATGCACACATTTACACAAACTCAGTGAACCTGTCATAAATTCAAGGACTCTGAAAAGTTTGCTTGCAGGACTGGAGTGATAATGGATGGTTCCAGATGGGAAAAGAAAGTTGTTGGCTGTGATTAAGGGTGTAATTAAAATTCTATTACCACTGGGTCTGCAAGGACGAAAAAGCCAGCGATGCTAGGAGTGGAAAACTGTCAGGATAGATGTTGATGTTAGGCCTGAAAAGCCCAGTGTGACAGTTTATGGACATCATTCAGTGTTCTAATCCATAGTTCCTGGCCAGTGAGACAGAGCACGCAAAGCTATTACACACAGCACAGTTCAAAGGTGGTCTCATAGCATAGCGTGAAATTAATCTGCCTCCGTAAGTGACTTGCACATGAGAACATCCGATTTGGGGCTGAGTAAAATATACAAGGAATGGAGGCTTTAATCACAGGTCCCTTTGTCAACAAACATGAATGCAGGTCAGAGGATGTAGGGGACATTCTATCTGTTTTACCATAGCCCCCACTCTGCTGGTTTCAAAGACTGGGTGAAAAAGGATGGATGGGCCACTATCTGGCAATTACATACAGTGTGAAACGGGCATGAATGGGTAATTGATTTGCTGTGCAGAAAAACGTAGTTCAGTAAACTCTGGATATGTGTTTTACACTTTAAATAAAATAGTAATGGTAGTACTGTATGTGGATAACATCGCAATAAGTCACCATTCTGTTTTTCCAAAGGTTCCAAGGTGTCTGCGGTTTAGTACAAAAAAGGTTGAACTAAATCACAAACTGGCACAGACATAGACACGTGTTTAAATTAATAGAAAATCTGCCCCCATAGGACATAACATTTTCCATTGACATTAATACAGAAAGATCAGATTCTGGTCTGCAGTTTTCTCACCTGATACTCTTCAGATGAGCATTACAGAGACTTTTTAAGTGACTGTTCATGTTGCACTAACCTGAAGTTACATTTTTCTGTGCTTATGCTCACCAGTTTTTTGATACCGCCATACTGCCTGACGGTTGTCCTTGCTCTGCGGAACCTGGCCACATTAGCGACGGTCTCAGCAGCTAAGGCCTTGAGGTCCTTGACTGGTGAGTCCAGTATCTTCACAATGCTCTGCAGGCCTCCCATGTCAACAATGGCTCGACGAATTTGCACATTGTGACTTATCTTTCTCAGGATTTTCAGAGATCCAATCTAAAAACACACAAGAAAAACGTTCATACTTAAAAACATATTTTAAAATGATAGGTTTTATGGAAAATAAACGGTTGTGCCTATTCCAACATGAGGTGTCCATCTGTACTAAGAGTACATACAGCAATATCTAGTAGCCAAACATTTACCCACATTTCTACTAAAAATAGACAGGACAAAAAGCTGTAATAAAATCAGGCTAAAAAGAACTGAGTCATTAGAGCACACTGGAGAATAATTGCTACCCCGTGTCTTTAAAGGCATGCTCTCTACCCAGCACTGGTACTTCTCTAACTGAAACACAGGCTGGCACACACGGCCAGCAATGTTTATGCCTACAGGCCATCCAGGTCCAGCTTTGGCACAGCTACTCACTTTGCATTTGACTTCATCTGTATCCAGCAAGTTAATGAGGACTTCAAGGCCACCTACGTCCCGGATGGCCAGTTGGCACGTCTCCTGCATCAAATTAAAGTCCATCATGGCGCACAGAGTGAGCACAGTGGCCGTCTGGTCGCCTCCCTGAAATAATAATGCCAAACATGTATGAATAAAAAAGGGAGACAAAAAGGAAGAGTGGGGAGAAAATTACATTAAGCAACATTAAGCAGACATGATTTGGAAAAGGGAGGAGAATACAAACCTCCCTCCATTCACCCACACTGCTACTCCCTCGGTTGTTTCCCCCATAATACCACTCATGCTGTTTTTTTTTTTGTTTAAACCACAGCCTGGTAAGTGTTTGGCTTTGTGTTGGTAAACAATGATGGAAAGAAATTATCTGCTAACAGAGCACTGAGCTCTGACAACAGCACCAAGCCCAGAAAGCATTAGAAATGGCGCATAAGATAAAAAAAATAACACGATTAGTGCTGAAAACCTGAAACTAATGATGAGTTTGCATTTCAAATGAGAATATGTTTTGACAGTTGCTATATACACACATATCATTTTAGACCTGGGCTGTTTCAGGAAGTTTTAACAAACTCTGAGTCTAATCCTGATCTCTGAGTTGATTTACCCTGAGATGGGAAACTTTGGGTTTTTGGTTCCAGAACAGCTTATTCGAGTTGGTTCAATCAACTCAGAGTAGGTTCACTCAGAGTTAAGGGCGTGCACCACCACTATAAAAAGGCAGCATGAATGGAGCCATGATATTACGATTCACCATGGCAACAACCACAAACAAACTGGTCGCACATACAGCAAGTTTGAATATATATTTTGTTAAAAAAAAAAGCAACACGGCTGCTGCTGCAAAATAGCGAGAATTGGTGTGGGAGAAAATTGCTGCTCGAGTCAATGCGTAAGCTCTAATAAAGTGTATTAATTTCATATTTAATCACAGGTAACCTATAATATTACTGGTGAAAACTGGAATGGTAGTAGGCTACACCTATAATTTCATTTAGGTGCAATCCTGCGAGCGAAAAAGTAAGCTACTACTACCCATTCGGAGGTTGCAGCACCATCATTAACAGAATTATGATTTACAATCATTTATTTCTTTTTAATGTCTCTTACTGGTTTGTGTCCAGGGAAAACTACAAAAACGTTTAAAAAATGTTTCAGAGCGAGTCACACTCTCCTGACGGCGCTTTGCTACAGTGGCTTTACTAATAACAATGTTGTAAAGAAAACTGCCTTTTGCAAAAAAAAAAAAAACGTAATGTGATACACAAAGAATCTGCTGGGATGTAAGAGCATGTCCAAAATGGGTGACATTAGTGATATGAGGACGGATAAGGTATCTACATATCTGATAGACTGGGAAGAAAAACGATACCGCTCAAATAGATAGTAATCTGGAAATGAAAATACATCTATAGTCTGGGCCTCAATATCATCTCCCGATGTGTGTTTAGCTAACTAAGTAATACAGCTTCTTCATCAACGGAATCGTTGACAAAAGGAAATGCCATGTTCGGAACAAAAACGTTTTATAGTCTGCCTAACATGGTTAATAAACCAACCCTGTTTTTTTATTCATGCAGATAACAAACTGCGCTAAAATGTGCCTGATACAGACTGAATAAATGAATGAGGAAATGAAAGAGTCCTGTGTTAGAGGGAGGAGACTGAGAGAAGAAAACCTGCTCCCGATCAGGTTAGGTTCACAGGCTCAGTTACCATAGTAACTGACTCTGAGGTTAAGTTACCTCTCTTTCTGAAACAGAAAACCCAGAGTTTCCCTCATCTCAGAGTTAACAAACTCAGAGTTTTCACTAAACCAGAGGTCCGTTCCAGGTAGGAGGTTTAACAAACTCTGAGTCTAACCCTGATCTCTGAGTTGATTTACCCTGAGATGGGAAACTCAGAGTTTCGCTCAGGGTTACGCGCGTGCACATAAGGCAGTATGAATGGAGCCATGATTCTACGATTCACCATGGTAACAACCACAAACAAACGGGTCGGCGGAAATACTCATGCGCACAAACAGCGAGTTTGAACATGCATTTCGTTAAAAAAAGCAAGACAGCGGCTGCTGCTGCAAAAGAGAGAGAATTTGTGTGGGAGAAAATTGCTGCTTAAGTGTCGTACGCGATTAACAGTGTATTAATTTCATATTTAATCACAGTTAACTTATAATATTAGGCTACTGGTGAAAACTGGAATTGTAGGCTACACCTATAATTTTATTCAGGTGCAATCCTGCGGGCGAAAAAGTTAACTATACTATTCCCATTCTGAGGCTGCAGCACCATGATCATTAACAGAACTATAAGTATAATCATTTATTTCTTTTTAATGGCTCTCAGTGGTTTTTGTCCAGGGAACACGTTTAAAAAACGTTTCAGAGCGATCACACTTTTCTGACGGCTCTACATACAGTGGCTTTACTATTACAGTATGATCCGCTGCTGTTATAAAGAAAACTGCCGTTTGCAAAAAACACAAAGAATCTGCTGGGATGTTAAAGCCTGTCCACGGTGTTGAACTAGTGGAAGGATAAGGTATCTACATATCTAATAGACTGTGATAAAAAATACCACTCAAATCGGTTATGCGGAAATGAAAAAAAATCTAGTCGGGATTCAATATCATCTCCCGACGTAAACTCTGAATTAATACAGCTTTTTCATCAACGGGATCGTCGACAAAAGGACATGATATGTTTGAGAAAAAAACATTTTATAGTCTGCCTAACATAAACCAATAATTTTTTTTATTCATGCAGATAACAAACTGCATTAAAATGCGCCTGATACAGACTGAATGAATGAGGAAATGAGTTTCCCCTCCCTCTGAGAGGGAGGAGAATGAGAGAAACTCGAGTTTTTTTCCCCGTTTCTCTCAGTCTCCTCCCTCTCAGCGGGAGGAGACTGAGAGAAACTCAAGGTTTCTTGAAGAAAACCTGCTCCCGACCAGGTTAGGTTCACAGACTCAGTTACCATAGTAACTGACTCTGAGGTTAAGTTACCTCTCTTTCTGGAACGGAAAACCCAGAGTTTCCCTCATCTCAGGGTTAACCAACTCAGAGTTTTCACTAAACCTGTTTTCTGGAACGGGCCTCTGCTTTCAGAAACGGACCCATGCAGTGATTAGCAACTTAGTAGCTACAACACTACTAAGTCAGCAAGTGCTTTGAGAGGGAAAAATATGTTCTTTGATTTAAATTCAAGCCCCTCAACACACATGGGGCAGAAAACTGATTAAGTTTTGTTACCACTCTAAGTGTTTACTATAAACATAAAGAATACACATATTTAAAAGTGGGCATGTCTGGTCAAACCTTGCTGCACACTTTTTAAAATCAAATGTTTTGCTTTTTAAAGACCTTTTATGGACCTCGACAGAGAAAATGTCATACATTTCCACAGCAAAACAAATGCACATTAGGGTTGAGCTTTGTGTTTGATATCAACTTGACAACATTAATAAGGATATTTTCTGGATATTTTTAGAACTCCATACAACAGATAAAACTGTTTAAAAAGTTTTAATTTTACATTTTAATTACAATTTTCTTGGAATTGTTAAGGCTGTTCTGGTTGTTCTCACACTCACAGAGTAGGCTATAGTTAATTCTTCACATTAAGACATGGGGGCTACACGTTACAGTATATCTACCATTCAACAACTTCAACAGTCAAGTAAATTATTAACTCCAGCTATGCAGCCACTAAATTAAAAGTCCGCTCCTCTACTTCACGTATAATAGTTTATTGTTTTGTAGCGTTGTCTGTACTAAAAACCTAATTATCCAGATTATATCAACAATCAGAAAAATTAAGGCTTTGTGTCTTTTCTAAAACCCTTGGCCAACTGTCACCTGTATGTTTTGTATACTTCTTTAATCCTATTTGTGAAAGCAGGTGGCCTGTGGAGAACCAATCGAAATATTACAAAAAAAGAAAGAGATAGACTGGACCAAAGATCAAACCATATTTAAATAAGCAAATCCTGTGGGGAGCTATTTGTAATTTAACTAGGTATCACCTCAAAATTTAAGACCTACCCTAATTAAAAAATAAGACGTTTAAATTATGGAAATGTAATTTAAGACTTGTTTACGGTGGCCCTGAGAGGCTACAGCACGCAACAATAAGACAACACATGCAAATAAACCACAGCACGCACTAATAAGACAACACATGCGACTAAACCACAGCACGCATGTGGTTTAGTTGCATGTGTTGTCTTATTAGTGCGTGTTGTGGTTTAGTTGCATGTGTTGTCTTATTAGTGCGTGCTGTGGTTTAGTTGCATGTGTTGTCTTATTAGTGTGTGCTGTGGTTTAGTTGCATGTGTTGTCTTATTTGTGTGTGCTGTGGCCTCTCAGGGCCACCGTACCTGTTCACCTGATCGCAGCCAGACAGATTGGATAACATGGGCGCCAAAAAGAAAATAGCTCTGCTTCACAGCTTTTCGCGGTGTGTTTCTGCCATGACTCTATTTTACTTTTTTCTCCTAAATTTAGTGTCCAAATACTTTCTTACTTACTATCTTTGTTCAGATTCCCATCACAATGCATAAATCCACATAATGTCCTAGCTGTGGATGGATGTTGACAGCATTATAGCACTTAAAATACCAGTCTTAGGGTTGGTGCTTTAAGATGGCATGCAGCAATGGTGTTTTTATATTTCCATATTTAGTCTATATCATATGCAATTGCATAACAAACCTTGTTGACATGCAATAGTTTTGATCATGAGAAGGGGGAAAAAAATCGGTAGTCAGATAAAACTGAAGCTCATGGCCTGGAAATGCAACAGTTAGAACAGTTAGCTGCTGTAATACTAGACCTGCTACATGGCTTTGATATGTGACACTGAAACATCCAGTCCAAAATCTTTTGGCAAGTGAACAATCAAATATTATTTCTTTTTTGCATTAGTTTGAATGTGCCACAGATATAATTCTCATCAAGTGAATTCAAGGACGTCTCCACTGTTCCAAGCTTCATAAGCAATTTTAAGATGGCAGGACCATCCTAAACAGATTATTTCAACCAAACATAAAAATGTAGCATGTCCTGCTATCAGCTACCCATATGAGTAGAAAATAACCCATCACTTCATAGAAGACCGGGCAATAATCTGTTTCATGCAGCTGTTGGAGGGGCCGGCTCATCAGTGTAGGCCTTAGCAGAGTCTCAAGTGGTGTTTGATCATATCTCCCTCACAAACCAGTGCTCTGACACAGCAGGATAACAGCCACATGTGTTCTCCATATCATGATGCTAGCCTAAATTTGAACCATTTGCCACATTAACAGCAGTGGATCTAGAGCTTCCTTTGTCTCCTTCATTCTCACTCTTCAAAGGATTCGGCAGGCAAGGTTCATACCTTGTAAAAACAACAAAAAAAGCTATGTTTAGGAGTAATAGCTGGGAGAACAGTAACAGATCATGTGCTTTCATTTTTGTTAGCTTTGGTCTTGAAGTATTGTCGACATTCTTTAAAACATTGACAACATCTGACAATCTTTTATGGTGAAAGATCTTTGACTCTCTGCGCATGATAGGGACAGATGAAAGTGAAAACAATTCAACCGCTATTGGACTGGCTTGGCATTTCCATAATCAAAATGCAATACCACTACTAGTTAAAGGGGAACTACGCCCTTTTTCAAAATTCATAAATGTTTTCCTATGGTTACAGAAAAACTAGTGGCCCAATTTAGTTGGTGAAAGGTGTAGCATGGGCTAAGAAAGAACCCATACAATTTTGGAGCAGATCTGAATCAAGGGCGGATACACAAACTATTTTTTGCTCTCATTAACATTGAGAGATAGACACGGATTTAACTGGTCAGAAATTGAGTACTCCCACTTTTTGGTAAAGAACAACTGAATGGTGGACATTTCACTAATGTAATATAAGCCCTATTTACTCAAATTATAGATAATACTTGAAACCATTTCTACTTCACCTGTAAAGTGAGCTTGTCACTCACCGACATTACTTTTTGCAAGGATCATGTATTTCTCATGGTTGTAATACATTGTAGTCTAATATTTTAAATCAATGTGGTGCAACTGAATGCCAGAAAATGGTTAAAATAGCCTATGTATTTATGGGTGTTGCTTTGTTTATCTGAACGGATGGAGAGGCATCAGCCACTTACAGAGTAGTCTATATCGACGACGTTTCATTTTCAGGATTGTTCAGGTGCCTCCGGAAATTTTGCCAGATGTTCCTCATTTCCGTCACCTTCCGCTTTCGTTGTGTTTCTAAAAGGCGGTCGATTTATGAGGACTATGGTTAACTGCTCCTCAGATCTCTGCAGGGTAAATCCAGACAGCTAGCTAGAATATCTGTCCAATCGGAGTTTTCTGTTGCACAACTAAAACAAACTTTTGAAAGAGCACGTTCAACCAAAACAAGTTCCTTCCCAAGGCTATTTTGCAGAGGCACAGTTGCTCCGTCCGGCACTTGATGCCACCCAAGACGATTGTGATTGGTTTAAAGAAATGCCAATGAACCAGAGCACATTTTTTACCATCTGGGAATGTTGTGTGGACTAGCCAGTCCCTCCTCCGCAGCGCTGTGACTACTCAGAGCGATACATTGGTCAAGTCCCGCCTCTAGCTGTATTTGATTGACAGATCATGACGCACCTTTATGATTGCGTGAGAGGACATGTGCTTGTAAGACAGCAAGCGGAGCAAAGAAAACAGATTGTTTACAGCAAAACATTGACAGTTAGCATTAAAAAGAGAGCTGGTAAAACACAATCAAATTATTAAAGGCAGAAGGAAACTAAAGTGGAAGCAATCACAATTTTGGAAAGTCACGTTTTTCTCTTCCATCTATGGCTGTATGATGCTAATGTTTCTAGTTGTGTGTGCTGCAACAGATTGCCCCTGCATGTAAGAGCAGGGGTCGGAGCCTTCCTCTTTCTCGGGTTTATATATTTCCCAGTATAAGTACGTTATTACGTCGTCTTCTGCCCTCCGAGTCCTCGACTTTATTATTTAGGAGTTTTGTTGTCTTTTGGAGTTTTTTTCAAGGCTTTTTTTTTTTTGGAAAATCTATTTTTTATTATGCAAAACTTTATGCAAAACAAATTCCACAATACGTGCCAGGTAATGTCAAGTGGTGCATAGAACAGATGAACACAAATTGAACAAGAACAAAAACCCTCCCCGACCCTCTGTGGTCTCGAGGAAAAAAAACTAAAACAAACAGAAATCACACCTTGCCTAGTTGCTCTCCTCTAGTTCTTGTGGCGTTGAGGTCATTAGGTCTGATATTTGTGCTGCTGCGCTTTCCCATAGGCTGACAGTTGATGGTTTGGCTTTGTTAATCCTTGCTGTAGAGAGCTCAAGCATAATGTAATGGAGATACGCTAACCACTGTTTTATACAAAGCGAGTGGAGGGGGAGCCAGCGTTGAGCTCTCATTTTCTTGGTTGCAGTTGAGCCAGCTAGCCAAATCTTCCTCGGTCTCTCAAGCAGGTGTAATTTAGGCTATGTTTACATGGAAACGATCTGGAGAGAAAACGCAAAAGTGGCGTTGCGTTATCACTTTTTATTCTGCGTTTAGACGAGCGTTATGGGGGGGGAATCTGCGTGCATATGGTGACGCAAAAGTGTGTGAAATTCGATGTAGTATGCACTCCAGGTGACTAGGTGGCACTGCCACACAACATCACCAAGGCACCCGCCTGCGTAGAACCTTCCTTCTACTTCTCTCCTTAGTAGCGCAAAACCAAAACATGTCGAAGCGAACAACAAAAGCTTGTCTGGAAAGACGAGGAGGTGGAGTTGCATGTTTGTCTGATGATGACCGGCACAGTTGACCGTGATAAGCCACAGCACAGCACCCACGGGAGCACTACCAATACCCTGAGCCTCGCGGCCCTTCAGCCGCTGCTTGAGAGCGAGAGGCAGGGGGCAGAGGAGGCTGAAGCAGACCCTCCTCTGCCCGCTGGCCGCTGCCACTCGCTCGCTCTCTCTCTCTCTCTTCATCTGCAACGTTGTCGCCTACTCTGGCTCAAATGAATAGCCTACATATCGTCATCGAACTATAACAACCTTATCCACATTGTCGAAATCATTTAAATATTGAGCCATTACATTGAAATTCTAACAGGAGCCTATAATTTCTGTAGCCTACTCCGTAACAACAGACGCCTTTTTCTCGTCTCTCTCCACACCTCTGTCTTCAGACTTTTGCGTTTTTACCCTTTAGACCAGGGCTATTCAATTAATTTGGAATTGGGGCCAGGTCATGAAACTGAGGCAAAATAAGGGGCCGGAGAATATGAGTAATTATAGTAACAAATAAAGAAATTACAACAACATACTGAAGGAGTCAATATATTCTATTTTGTAAATGCAGAACAACATATGCACATTGTGATGCACTAAGACACATAGGCCCAAGGCATTGTTCCATTCAAATGGCAATACAATGTTGAAAAATCAGAGACACAGACAATTAGAGAAATGCAATTCACTAACAGAAAACATCCACTTAATTGCACATAACTGTACCAACTTTACAGCTCGTTATCCTCAATTGACAATGTGGAGATACATTTCAGTGTTAGTAAAGAGGGAAATCATTCTCAGAAAAATAAGTCTCCCTTCTCAACAGGCTAAAAACAGAAATGGAGCTAAATGGTGCTGATTACAACACACACTTTTTTTCCCTTCTAACAAAATAATACTGTACTTACTTTTGTCCAGTTTGAAAATAAATCAGACACCTTAACAATCAGTCTAGGTCAGTCATATCACAGATATTTAAGATTGCACTCATTTGAATGACAGGCAACATCAATGTATCTCCACCAACAAAAATAAAACCAAAGTGCATAGTGTGGTACAGAATAAAATTAAAACAACATAACAGTGCATGGCACTTTATCAAGGCAAAACATTTCAAACTGCATTCAACAATAAGACCACATCAAGAAAAACATTAAGTGCATAATGTGGAGTGAAAAACATGTTAATTGCATCATACCGTTCAAAAATCAATCCTCATTTCTTGCTTGACTAGTTATGCCTGTTACCTTGGATGCAGTTTGCCAACATTTGCCATCTAATGAGAGAAATGGCATTTTTTTGACTTTGCAAGAGCAGTAAAGTCAGGTGTATATGTTGTCAGGGCAATGCGCAAGCAGTGTTGCAGATGCTGGTCAGTGAGAGATATGCGATTGTGAGTTTTAATGGCATTCATGTGTGAGAATGACGACTCACAAGTGTATGTTGAGCCAAACATTGTCAGAAGAAAAAGTGCAAGACCCCTTGAATGTGGAAATTTCTCTCGGCTGACTTCATGGGTCCAGAACTTTTCAAAACCTGCCTGCTGCAATGACTGTCGCAAGTCATCTGACGACTGAATGTCAATGAGTTCCAGTTGTAAAGACCCCTCATCCAATGACGATACCAGCTCCTTCCCTTTCAATGCAAAGTCTGCCTCAACATTCACACAGTAAGGGTCCTTTACAAATCTCATCACTTCACTGGAGATGCTGAAATCCTCAAACCTAGTGGCAAAGTTGTTTTTCAATGAGTCAATAAACCCTGACATCACCTCGGTAATTTGCAGGCCAGATTTTCTCAATGTGGGGAAGTGGAGCATCTTGGCAGGACAAAGATCAGCAGAAAAGACTGAGAGCTTTCTTTGAAAAGCATGAAGTTTCTCCACAAGTTCTGCGACTGTTTTATCTCTGCCCTGCAACTCCATGTTGAGTTGGTTCAAATGATGGAAAACGTCACTCAAAAAGCAAACAGCGGCATTAAACTCATCATTTTCCATCAGAGACAGAAACTTGCCAGCTTTTTTCAAGTTTGAAGACCGGAGAAACACCAGAATCTCCTCTTTTAGTTCACAAAAACGTTTCAAAGCGTTCCCTTTGCTAAGCCATCTAATGTCATTGTGAATGAGCAAATCTTTATATTCAGCAGACATGTCAGTCAGCAGCTTGCGGAAAAGGCGGTGCTGTAAACTGGAGGTACAACGGATGAAGTTTATAATTGCCATAACAGAGTCCATGGTCTCTTTTAACTCACCACTCAGCTTGGCACACAGGAGGCTTTGGTGGATGAGGCACGCAGAGATCTCACCTGCGGAACCGCGCTGCCATCCTTCCGGCGAGCCCCTGATCCCTGCCCGCCATCGAGGCGACCATCCGTCACCAACATGTTGACGCGTGCCAAATCCAAGTTGTTCTCCTCAAAGAATGAAGCAATTTTTGTGAAGAGAATCTCACCGGTAGTATGCCCCTCCATTGGAATTAGTCCAAGCAGATCCTCACGAAAACATTCCCCATCAAAAATCGCACAGAGGCACAGCTGTGCAACATCACTGTTATCAGTCGACTCATCCACGGCCAAAGACATCACCTCGGCATTCCTCAGCTTGTCCAAAAGCGTCTCAAAAACGTCCGATGCAAGGGACTCGACTCTCCTCATATTTGACGTGTCAGAAATTGGAATTTGCTTGATCGAATCGATAATGTTTTTTCGGGTTTTCTCATCTGTTACCACCTCCTCAATGGATGCTAGCATACACTCCTTGACTGTCTCTGAGTCTGTAAACGGCTTTTTCTTTTTGCCCAATATCCATGCCACTCGTAACGATGCCGCAGTTGCTCTCTCTTGATCTGTACAGGCCCGAAACAAAATGCGTCGTCTTTGCTCATAACAAGATGTAAGCCCCGTTATCTTCTGCTTCCGAGCAGCGGAGCCCGGAGGGAAAGTAGCATCAAAGTTAGCATGCGTTGTCTTGAAATGCCTTCTCAAATTATACTCTTTGCACACGGCGAGGCACTCGTTGCAGATTAAGCACACAGGATTCACATCAACGGCAATAAACGCGTATTTCTCTGTCCATTCATTTTTGAACTGCCTGTTCTCTGAGTCAACTTTTCTTTTTTTTAAGGTGGAGAGAGACATTTTTTCTTGTTAGCCAAACTTTGTGTTTGGCTTGAAAGAAAGTCAGAACGCGGCACTAGAGCGCGCGAATGGGCGACTTTGATTGGTCATGTGTGGTCCCCCAAAATATATGTCCGGCCGAAACAGGTAGATATTCTAATCTACCTGTTTTGCCACCATGGCTGAAAGGGGTGCATACCGCCTCCTACTGCACGAAAGAATGTACAATTAACCATAGTCATGCGATGTATGAGACTACCCATATGTAATAACTACACTTCACTCCAAGGGCCGGTACAAAATCCCACAGGGGCCGGACCCGGCCCGGGGGCCGCCAATTGAATAGCCCGGCTTTAGACGGTAACGCGACGGTGGAGCATTTTTAAGATTTCCACTCTGGAGGGTGGTTTCACTTTTTTGCGTTTTTAAGCCCCAAAATCGCCGTCGCCGTATAAACGAAAGGCACATCCGATAAAATATTTTTTCTTTTTCTCCCGAGAGCATCATCGTGTAAACAGGGCCTTAGAGTCATCATTAAGTAACAAAACAATCAGGTCAGTAGGAATTAGATATCCTATCACATCAGATATTATTGATGTTGTTTTATGCCAGAACTCATGTACCTGTTCACACTCCCAGACCATATGTAGGAAAGTTCCAGTTTGTTCAGGTTGACAGAATGTACAATAGGGAGTGGGAATGGCTTTCGAGACGGATCTCTACTGAGGAGTCCAATATGTCCTATGGCATATGTTGAAGTGGATATACTGGTGATTTGGGTTCTTGGAACAGCGGAAAATGTTGTCCCAAACTGTCTCCCAATTAATTGTGTTCCCCTCAGGGCTCAGCTCTCGTTCCCATTTCTTTACTATTGGGAGTTCTCCTATGGATATTTGCATCAGTTGAGCATAAATCTTAGACACTAATCCTCTCACAGGAAAATCAAAAAACCATTTAATGACTGGGTGGTTTCCCCATGGCACTGCATAACATTTTAGGGCTGATCTTAAGCACAGATAAAGTATAAATACCTCTGTCACTCCACTGCTTACAAGCAAAGGGTTTGTTACCAGACAGTAAGTGTGCATTGTGCCATATTGGGGTATTCAAATGCCACTTATTGGTGTAGCGTAGTTGCTCCTCCACCGGTTTAAAGTTGGTCAGTGTGTTAGTGATAATAGGGCCATGGGCCAGCATACACTTTTTTGGACACACACCTGCAAAGTAGGCCTGCACGATTCAGGGAAAAATATGAATCACGATTTTTTAGCTTAGAACTGATATCACAATTCTCTGCCACGATTTGTGGTGTTATTTTGCGGTGCTGCAACAAGGGCAAAACATGCCTTGCAAATCACATCAGACTGACCCTCGTCGTCTTAGCCTGGTTGACACCAGACCCTTCTCAGTTGTAACTGAGAGTGGGTCTGGGAAAGGTTCATTGACAGTTCATTTCCAAAGGGGCGTCACCAACGGACGCCGCACAAATACCTCTGGGCACAATTGGATAGTCAATCAGACCAACGATCTTGGTGACGCTTTTCACATCCAATATCCAACAAAAAAAAATTTGATTTTGGTTTTTGGTGTCGTCCCCCCATGCCCTACTTTTTCCTTGCAGGTGTTGCATATTGCAAACTTGTTATCTTCTGCACACACGCTGAAGAATTTCCAAACAGCTGACATGTTGCAGGTAAATTCACGAGGTTCCCTACATGTGCGAGAATAGCGCGGACACGCGGAAAAGTTGAGAGAAAGGAAAAAGAGACTGTGCTGTCGCATCCGTATGTGCGTGCGTCCTTGAGAACTGTAACTCGTATAATTTATGTTGTCAGTTAATTGTACCATTGACCGGCATGAAATCGTCATATGTCAGACTGACCTGCCGGTCACCGGTCATGGCCAAGCACGTGAAGCACGGCTTCGGTTGCTGTCGCTGCGCTATCGTCGTCGCGTAAAGCCCGCCTCAACGGTTGTGATTGGTGTAAAGCCCGCCTCAGCGGTTGTGATTGGTGACTTGATTTTGGTGACATTGGAAATGGGTTTGAATGGGCTCTTCGCCAGACTGACTTGCAGAGCAAATCTCAAATTTGCCGGAAGTTCGTCAGAGTTTACCCAGGCTATCGTCGTCTTGCTTGAATCCAAAATACTTCCACACCACCAAAACGAGTTCCATTTGAGACTGAGTGGTTGGCTGATTCTTGTCACTAGTACCTGGGTTTTCATCAATATCCATTTGGTTTATTTCCGAACTACCGCGCACGCTCGATAAGTGAAACATGTGACTAAAAGGTGCTTTGTCATTGGGTGAGGGTGAAGCCCTGAACTGACGAGTGAAACACGTGACTTATTTATTTATTTATTTTTTAAACTGACACAAAACAGGGTAAATCAAGATCGCGATTTTATAATGATTTATTGTGCAGGCCTACTGCAAAGTCAAGGTCTTGCAGTCTTAGACTTCCAGTGAGGTTTTGCTCTATTTCTCTCCATGGAACTGTAGATGATGGGTCCATCCACACAACTGTAGATGATGGGTCCATCCACACAACTGTAGATGATGGGTCCATCCACACCCCAAGGGGCCGTAGCTGAAAGGTTCTGTGATACTCTTTAGGGTTAGCGAGGGCCAAGCCTCCCGTATTTGTGGTATGTTGCAGGGTAGAGTATTTTAGCCTAGGTTGTTTATTATTCCAAATATACTGCCAAATTAAGGTATCAAGTTTCTTCCAGAAATGTATTGGTGGGGGTAGGGGGATCATTGTACTTAAGAAATTCACACGAGGAACTATGTTTATTTAAAACAACAGCAATCCTGGACCGTAGTGATGCCAGCAGACTACTTAATATAGTTTCATAGTTGTCCTGGACGCTGTAGCGACGCGTGTATGGTGATGCCCATGTACTTTTGCTTTGGGTTGGTACTGTAACATTAATGGCTTATGTCACATGCCTGTTGTTCAACAAAAGAAGATTAGATTTATTCCAGTTAATTTTATAGTTAGGGGATCACCAAAGTATACGCATGTCTGCACAAAATTGAATGGCAATCAATCCAATATTAATTTAGATTGAGATATTTCTCTAGAACATTGTGAAATTTTAACTTTAATTGTGAAACATTTAGGTGGAAGCTTCAAATAACAGGTTTTCTGCCTGTCCCTGCACAGTATATTATTCACTAGCTTTGCTTTGCTTATGTATTTTTAAATGTGCATGAACTTAAAGTAAGACATGTAAGTCTGGACAAAAGTTGGACACACCCACAAATTGACGTTGTTTTAAATAGAGCCACACAGCACGTGTGGATAAAAAAAAATAATACATATAACTCATAATGCAAAATAATAAGTGACAGAAAATCCATATCTACAGTAATGACAGGGTATATGTCAAAATGATCCCTAAATAGTAATAATTATGCAACTATAGTCAATAACAATACTACTTTAAATGCTTATCGCCTTGTCTGACAGACTTACATAATTAGAAATTGATTTAGAAGAGATTAAGCAGTATGAGCTACTTAAAGATGCTTTACGCAGTATGAGCCACTTAAAGATGCTTTACGCATTTTGTCTCTTCCTTTACTGCAGGTGTCTCAGTCTGAGCTACTAAATAGCAGATGCCTTCACACTACTGAATGGAGGTCTTTTTCTTGTGTGGTTCCTTTGGAGCAGCAGACTGGATTCTGCAGACACAGACTGGCCTGCATGAGCCACTATAAATCACAGCACTAAGTATGTGGGAGCAGAAATGGGGTGAATAGGGCTGTCAATGATACCCTGTTGATATCAGGCCCTTTTCTCAACGTTTTGTTGTAGATATTTTGTGGAGGAGTGTGTGGCTTGGACTGTATGCCAGCAGAGGTAAACATACATATTGAGTATAAGTACTCAGATACATGAGAGTGTATGTCTGCAATGCTGGACTGGTGACAGGCAGACTCAAGCCAATGACAGCGCTTCATAGAGCTTAGTGTAGTAAGAGAGAAGTAGCGGGTCTTGGCAGAGGTCGACTCATAGAAGATGCATGAGGTTTTATACTTCACTGCAGTCTACAGCAGACTTAGAGGGAAGGCTACTAATGACAAGAACAAACCCAATCTTCTGCTCTATTATGGGAAAGGTACTGCAGGGATATAATTAATGATTACTGGTTGTTTCTTGCTTCATATTTGACATAGTATCTCCTATAACATAAAACTTGATCACTTAATAGGCCTTTATGTCATAAAATGAGTGCAGTGCACGCTGAGCAAATGTCTAGTCGGGTCTTTGAATTGAAAAGTTGCTTAACTCATGAGAATAAAATTATGCTATTATTCTTGTAAGTAAATTCCCCAGATTAGACATGTTGCAAATGCATTACAGGCTCTAAAATTAAATGTTTTGAGTGTTGCAGTTATTAAAACAAGCATCAAAAAGGCTTAACTACTTAGAATATAATTAGCTACAAATTCACTTCTGTTGAGAAAATGAGCTGACACTGGCTCTTGTACAATGGAGACAGGATACGTTTTAGTGTAGCAATTAGTAAAATGGTTCTCATGAGAGCAGAGCAGGGCAGTAGTACTGTTACTGTCCAGCAGAGGGGGGGCAACCTTAATGAGGGCTGAACACAATACCATGTGTGTCAAGGTCCCTGCTCAGCTTGTTAATCTACAGTACTTTTACATTTAAAGTAAACTTATAGCAATAGAAACACAATTCTGACTCTATTCTATTCTAACAATTAGGAAACGTTGCAGCAATAGAGGCACATTTTAAAAGCAGTCAGGTGAATTATTTAATTGTGACTGTTCAGAAAAGATGAGAAAAATCATCTGCTCAGTAAAAAAAAAAAGAAATTATGAATATTCTAAAAAGTAAATTGTGAACATGCAATATTGGAATGTTTATTAGTTAACTAGTAACATATTGCATATCAGACAAAATATTTACATTTGTGAGA
Organism: Perca fluviatilis; assembly: GCF_010015445.1. Taxonomy (NCBI): domain Eukaryota; kingdom Metazoa; phylum Chordata; class Actinopteri; order Perciformes; family Percidae; genus Perca; species Perca fluviatilis. Next base: position 6,503,690 of record NC_053133.1, on the reverse strand, counting down.
ATATGAAAATTGTTTATGTTTAGAAAGCCACAAGCCAACCTAACTGATGGCAGCTGGAGAATATTTAAATAATTTAACCTAAGACAAAATACTCACATGACCTTTTGTGGCTTAGTTGCTTAACTTACCATGTGAAGTTATTCAGTCCTATTAGCAAAGTTGTTACTTAGCTTGTCTTGTTTCCAGTCTGGTTTATGGAAGGCCTATTATTTACAGAATACAGCCTATAGAAAATACGCTTAAATATAGAGTATAATAAACATGTTTGCTTATAATGTGGCACTGATGCATTGCAGACTGGGAGAAGGATGGTGAATTATGTTAATACTCATTTTCCATGTCACTGTTTTGCAGACATACATACACCACACAAAAACACAAATGCTTGCTAGACAGACTGAAATCTGCATGCTGGATTTTGTGAGAGAACATGTAATCATGTACATTTTTCAGGTACAGACCTCCAGTCATACAAGTATAAAAACAAACACATCAGAACCCTAGGCAAATATTTCTACATAAATAGCATTAAAACACAAAACAGAACATCCAATGTATCGCTTTATGAAAGTATTAAACTTCCTAGAGTACAAACGGCTGTCTATAGTGCAAGGGAAAGGGGGGGAAAAAAAGGTCTCCTCCTAAAATAAAACAGATATTTAACTTGGCTCATGGTAAGTTTCAGCGTCTGATGGTAATGATATTATAAAATGACTACTGGACAAACCCCATAAATAACTGTGCTGTGTGGTTTCCAGACAGATAAAAAGCTGGGGCATGTTGGTTAGTGCAATGCTGCATCTTGTTGAAGCAGGAACGCTCACACAAACCTAAAGCTCATGCCACAATCCCACTGAAAAGTACAAAATATACAAACCAATGAGTTTTTTTTTTTTTTATCTGAATTTGCCCTTTTTATATCATTTACATCTTCTTTTCCCCCCTTTCTGGAACTAGTAGAAGCCTGCTTTCATAGTGGGAATTTCCTTCCATTATGTTCTGTTTTGCTAAGCTAAAAATATCTACCGAGAGTTGAATTTACAGCACTGTTTTGTATGAAAGATTACTCAGTTGCACTGAACTATCTACGTGAGCCCTGGAAGGCAAGGTGAAAAAAAAAATGTCGGCCAAAACCTTTGTTTAACCTGTACGTAGGGTTGGGCATCGTTTTTTTAACGATTCTGATTCCAATTCCGATTGTTCTTTTCGATTCCGGTTCTTATCGGTTCTCGATTCCGATTCTTTGAGGGGTGGAGTTGAAACGGGTCACATGCCTATTTTCACAAATAAGAGGAAAGTTTTATTTTGATTCAAAGGTGGTTTGCGGTTTTACAGCTTTTTCAACGTAAAATAAAGCCACACTAGAGCACCACTTACTGTGCTCCATGGCTGCAACACAACAAGCACCTGGCCGCTACGGAAACCCAAATCGGATATGAAACCAAATCCTCCAAACGATTCCAAAACGATTCCAATAAAGAAACGATTCCGATGGTATCGTAATTTTTGAAACAATTCCGATTAGGAATCGGTACTCGATGCCCAACCCTACCTGTACGTACAAGTTAAACTTAGGTTTTGGCCACGAACAGTATCTCCTACGTAGGAGAAACTATCTTGTACGTACATCTTTACATCTTACAACTTTTACTTCTTTATTAAGCTGTTTTCAGGGTGAGACAGCCGTGCTGAAGCACAAAAGGACTTTGGTTAAAAAGTGTAGATACATAGCACATGGCTACTCAATATTCACTCGCATGTAGTCCGATGACGTCATTCACATGAATATTAAGTAGCCACCAAAGAAAAAAAGATGCTGATTGCCTAAGCAAACTGCGGAGTTTAACCAATGATTTTACAATTAATTAGGGCCCGAATGCCGACAGCAGCGAAAGCCCTATTGAAACTGAAGGAATTATTATTTATTTATATTTTAAAAGATAAACAACGGCAAAACTGGCAGCAGCATTGACATCAATGACCTACTTGGTCAGATCACGCCTTTCATTCACCATAAAAGAACTCATCTTAACCCAGTAAGTTTACAAAAAGAGACTTGCAGTCACTCTGAGAGTCCTGGCATCTGGTTGCCCAGGAGCTTGTTCATGCTTCCTGTTTCCGCTTTGTCGCGCACCGCTGAAATGAAAAAAGAAAAGAAAAAAAAGAGTGGTGCGCGACCTTGGCTCGCGCGCTATAAATCCGGGCGCGCCGGCAAGATCTACGTCATTTTGACGTCACCATGCCGCGCACCAGGTTGGGAACGGCCAGTATAATTCACGCATTAGGCTTGGGATATACAGCTCTCAGAAAAATCTCTCACACACACACACACACACACACACACACACACACACACACACACACACACACACACACACACACACACACACACACACACACACACACACACACACACACACACACACACACACACACACACACACACACACACACACTTAAAGCAGTTTACAGAAATTCATAGCCTACGTCATATATTAAATATATGTTTCACATATATACACTATACTGATCGCGATACAACAATATTACAAAACAATTACATTGCACAACAAAAGTTTTTCCTAACCTAAAGTGGTTGTGAGTCAGGCTGTGGCAGGCAGATCCATATTTAGCTGTCAGTGGAGCAGTTGTCCCCTCTCCTAGAACTTCCAGCTTCTTTTCTGGTGTTAACTTTGGGAAGTTTTATTTTTTTGGCTATTTTTCCAAGGTGTAAATCTCTTAGTGAAGATAGTTTTTCCCAGTGTAGGAGGAAGTGTTTCTCTGTCTGACCCAGTTGGTCGTCACTGAGCCTGTATTTAGTCAGGATCCGTCTCTTCTTCGTATTTCTGACAGTGTGCAGATACTCTGGCAAATAATTTAGTCTACTTTGTTTGCTTTCCAATGTTCTAAATATTGGTCTTTTGAATGATTCATAATTAGTTTTGTTCTGTTGTGTTGTTATGAACCAGTGCTGATGGGAGCCTGGTTAGTTAGCTTCACCATCAGCTGACTGAGGGGACTTTTTGTGGGGAAAAGTAAGCTTGAGGCAGCAGCAAGTATGGCCATCTCCACCTTCTATGAAGGTGCCTCTGCCATGCTTGCTGTTATGGAAAAGTTGTGGCTTCAGAGTACAGTTGTGATGGTCAATTCAATGAGAGAAACTAATATGCTCAGGATCTCGAAAGCTGAGACCGTCACAACTGACAGTGTAAAACATAGGCGCAAGAGTCTAAGCACAGCTAAAATACATATGGCGCTGGAATGGACAATTAGACTTTAGAAAGCTGTGACATCTACTGTTGGTCTTGTTCTGTGTCCATACAACTGTCTAGTGTGGGTTTTTTCTGCAACTTTGTGCATGATACGCCAATGTTAATTAATTGAGTTACTGCAGTTGTAGGCCTTATATTCCTGCCATGTTATTAAATAATCAATTTTCATGAACTTGAAATATTCTATATTATTACTAAGGGCCTGAGCATTTATTCTGTTTTTCAGCAATTTTTTCCAATAGAAATGTATTAAATTCTCCTATTTAAATCTTTAAATGCAGTTTTCTCAAAATGAGTTGTATGTCATTCTCCAGTATAAACATCTCAGCCTATGTAGCACCTATGTACACCAAACTTTCCAGTAGAGTCTTGTGTGAAGTATTCATAGACCGTTAAATAAATGGACCAACAGATCCCGTTGCTCTGGACGGAGACCAGTGAAGGCTATTAGATGCACTTTTCCGGTGATGGCTGAACGTTACTGCACAGCCTCCAACTGAGCTTGACGACGTAGATGTGACGTGAACAACCTGTCTGAAAGTTGGAAGTCTTCTGGTAGCTGTGCCAAGAGAAATCTTAATCATTCCCAATCTTGCAGAGACGGAGAGCGTAGGTATATGTAAGGAGATAACATAGGCACAGGCTAATTATTGCTAACTAAAATGCTAGTTAACATTAGTAATTAAACTTAAACTTTTTTACTAACTACATTTTTGTTTAAACTGTATGTGTGTAGATGAAAGGAATGAGCCAGATGGTGTACAAGTGACATGGTGTTTAGTGTACACCGTATTTCAATGTGTATCAAGTGAACCAGAGGTCTCACATAATATGAAAAACATTATTAGTTAACAATACTGTTCATACAATGATGTCACTTCCTGTTTAGTACTTCCGGCTCCGCCACTTCCTGTTATTGCAGAAAAACCCATGCTCTGACATTATTCCACTTGCATCCACTGGGAAGCATCTTAGAGGCAATGCCGTAAATTCATCTTTTTGACAGTGAACATGTTAAAGATAATATACCAGTAAGGCTTTTGATAAAAAGTATGTTTAATAAGTTATTTAAAAAAACATGTTTACTTATAACTGTATTCAAGCTAACAGCAATGTTAGTAGTCATGGTAACAGTTAACTACTGTGCAAGAAAGCAATGCATATGTTGACCAATGTGATGTTTACTTAAGAACAGAGGCTGTATATATTTATTACAGTTTTAACCAGCATGTTATTGAGGAAGTGCGATAGTGAATTTGTCTTCATTGGCAGCGGTTTAACTAAGAGTTTCGACACACTGCATGAGAAGCAGTGTATAATAAAGGGTTATGGAATGAGCAGCATTATGACAGTTTTTTTGTTTGTTTCTCAATCAGCTCTTACGGTGTTACGATACGATAACTGTTACTGTGTGTAAGTTGTATTTTTAATTGAATGTAATTAAATAGAAGAGAAGGTATTATTATTATTATAACTGTTTGATATTTTGAAGTGGTGAGTTTACAGCTCACAGCAACTTAATGCAATATTGTCTGCGGCTTTCATTGGATATCTACAGTAGCTAGCATACGTTAGGAGTAGTTAGCACACACGGACTTGTTTAATCTAAAATTTCTATGAAATGAAATACATTTTGCATTAGCAGCACAGAATATGTTTATTACACAGAAACTTCCAGAAAAGTAATGTAAAGTGCTACTGAGGAATATATTACAAGTTAAATGGTAATATCTTGGTAATAAACTGGAAACAAAATAGACTTCCTTTTACAGTCTTACAGTTTAAATATATTTATGTTTTTCACAGTTATTTTGTGGAACCTTGACTGCACAAACAAAGGGAGTAATCTATTGCAAGTTATATGGTAATATCCTGGTAATAATCTGGAAACAAACAAGACTTCCTTTTACAGTCCAGTTTCAGCTTTTGTACTGAGTAAATTGTGAACCCATCTACAAGAACATACCAGTGAAGATGTTCTATCATGACTACCCAAGAGATAAACTGTCCACCCAGTGGGTATTACCAGTTCAGTACTGATGTCATTTTTCATATTTTCTAGGGTAAATCAAATAAAGCTTATATAGCCATGAACAATAACTTTATAAAACTAAATAATTAATTGAAAAGTACATAAAATAAAATCTGAGCGGTTACAAAATAAACCCTGGATAACTAAATTGGTACCTTTTATTGCTGGGTAATTGAGGGGCTATTTCTAAAGATTAGATGCCTATTTTTTTAGGAAGTACACAATTTTATCTGAGTTATTACCATCCTAAACCGGTCAGAACTATATGGTAGTTATTTAGTAATACTTGAGGTTTTACCTCATACTTCAGCTGTAGTTTCTCTATTTCCTCTTACCGGTGGTAGTTATCTTATAATGTAATATTATTACTATGTAAATACTTGGTAATTAGGGGACTGTAAAATGAAGGGTTACCATATATACCAGATAACGTTACGTGTAAAGCTCCTTTTGTAAGAAAACATGCAATTGATTAGGACACAGACATTAAAAGAGTATTTTCTTGCGCCCCAGTGACAAGAAGCAGAGCGTACACAGCAAAAGTCGGTTGTGCTGCTGCACGCAACATCGACTTCATTACAGTCCTCTTGTCAAAATGTTTTGTTCTGCCACAAACGCAACCCTTGCCTTGGTTGAACCCGCCACGGCTTGCTGGTCTGGTGCGTGGGATTCGGTGACTGCTGGGGCGGACAGATCATGTCCTCCTGTGTCGGGCGGTGGCACAGTGACCCAGCGATCAGGGTTACAATATTTTTAGATGTTTTGTAGTTTATCCACTACAAATATTTATGTTAACTAGGATACTGTCAGCGCTGTTTTCTCAGCGTTAAGCTGCTATGTGAGAGATGCAGTTGCGCAGGCATTTAGGGGTGAGTACCTACTCGGCAGGAGGTGGCGGTACGCAGTGTGGAACTCGTGGACAAAAATCAGAGGTGCCGGTAGTCAGTAGGCTACTGTTTATCTGTTTAACTGTTACAAAGCAAATTCATGTAAACTCAGCAGCTTGCTCAAGCAACCAGCATCTTTTTTCTCACTACCAGCAGTTGGCTACTTAATATTCATGCGCGTAACGGCATCAGCCTACATGCAAGTGAATATAATATAGCCGTGTGCTATATATACACACTTTTTTAAAGTCGGCGCTATATACAGTTCCATTATGTTTTACAGTAGACATTTGTTGTTAACTAAGAAGGTAAAACCTTTTGTTCATGCTGCATTTGGCCGAACTTTCAATACCATTTGTATCGTGCCCTAAGGGCTTCAGCAAGGCTGCCTCGCCTTCAAAACTGTTATAAAGAAGTAAAAGTTTAAGTCGTAAGTACAAGATAGTTTCTCCTACGTAGGAGATACTATTCAGCGATGCCCGAAATGTATGTACGTTTATCTATGTGAATCTATTCTTCTATCTGTGTGTACATGTCCATGTGCATGAGGGTACAAGTGCATAATCAGAGATCAGTAGTCACAGGTTGGGTTTTGTTTTAGCCAGTGTTTCACATTAAAGCCACAGAACACAAATCTGTTTGTAATATCAAGAAATCCCATACTCTATGAAAATATGTAATGTAGACTAGACTATCATTACACATTGAAATAACTTTGAAGCAGCATTTAAGGTATTTTTACTGTCAAAATAGAGAAAACGCAGTCTGTTTTAATATAATCTGTCTGAATGATACTGTCCAGATAAATAGATAATAGGGACTGCTGAGGGAGGTAGGGTAATTTCTGAAGTCAAGTGGTCGGAGGTATTCCCAGCCAGTCTGGGTCATTGGCGTTTGTATCCCCTTTTCTTTTCCTTCCATGTTTTGACACATTAATATTCACCATATGCCCTGTCAGACCTATCACGGGCGCGCTTCATTTTTATGCTTCTGTGGTGTGGGCAAACAGTGCCAGCTCTTTACCCTGTGCCTTGGCTCACACGTGCAACCAAACAGGCCTGTGTCAGGAAGCAGGAATCCACGAGTGGAGCCAACAACTTCAATAAGCATCTTCCTACGAAGCGCCGCTTAAAATATATATACTTTATTTATACACATCCTCTGGATACAGTATGACTGAGGCAAAACAGACAGTGGGATTATTTGATTGGAAAATGACCTTTCATGACACTGGCTATCCTAAATTCTCCTGTACCTCCATGACTTAATATTATTTTCCATGCATTGCAATTCTGAAGAAGTTTTAGAAATTTGAATACTGACTCAGGAGAGCATCAAAATTCTTGAACAGATGACAGGAAAAGAGCATGGACTTTATTGTTTCCTGTCAGTTGTGGCCTGCTTTAGCCTGCGGTAGTACAGCTCTCTGTACAAATCGCTATTTTGGGTTGAAATTCATGAGAGGAAGGAAACAGTGGTGTGCAAGGTAACATTCCCATACCTTGAGGTACTTGACCAGTTTCTGGATCTGCCAGTATTCAGAAGGCAGGTCTGTGTTACTCTCTGGACGGCGCTCTGGCTGCTCCTCCTCCTCCTCACTCTCAGATGAACTCTCACTGAAAGCTTCCACGGGCATGGATCCTGCTGGGGTCTTACTGAACCAAAAAAGAGCAGATATAACAGTGTGCTTCTGACCCCAGATAACAATCTACAAAGGTGTGGGATAGTGTAACAACTAGACAATCCAGAGCCAGACAAAGGGATGGAATAGAATATCATGAAATCTCTTTTTCCAGTGTTTTAAATGGAAAAACAGCATGGTCATCCCACACAAGGAGACCCATTAAGGATTTTGAAATTCAAGTGTCAAGTTTGAACTTCCTCAGAATCTAAGCAGCAGGAAAATAAAGATTGGAATAATGTCATGGGAGTCGTCATCATCATACACGCTATTGATGCAAACAGAAATGCAGATGGCTTTTTAAAGTTTCTCAATAACTGTATCATGAAAATTGGGCATTGTGGAGCAATGAAATATGGTACATATTCAAATGGGGCTCCTGAGGGACAGTTCCCATGTACATACAAATAGCATTTCCAGGGGAGCGTATTATCAACAGGAGCCAGTCTATATGAGGGAGTATTTTCCAGAACGCAACATGATAAACACCGAATCTTCACAAAGCTGCCAGGCCTACACACTAACTGATGAGCACCAAAGAATGCCATCAGTGAACAATGGCTAGTGTCAATTTAAGATGATAGAAGTCTGTATACATTGGCAGATGTAAATATGGGGACAGCTGAGGAGCTGTAGCTGCCAACAGCTGGAGGAAGAAATAACTTTTACATAGGGCCTTGTTCAGTCGATTGCTAATATATATTTGCAGGTTACACTTTCCAGTACAAATTACACCACTGGTAAAAAAGCATTTAGCTCTTCCTTATCAGTTCCTAAATCTTGTATAGATTACTCGTACTGCAGAAAAATAAATAGTCCTAATAGATTCTGACAAAAGAGAACTAATTATGGACACTTACATTTTCTGGGAAGAAAGGCGTCCAGGTAAAGAGGACACAGAGAATTCTGCTTTCATCTTGCTCTTGGCTCCTGATCCCAGCTTTCTCTTCTGTATTTCACCAGACTTCTCCTCTCCAGAGCTCTTACTGGGTTTCTTTTCCTCAGCTTTACTATAATGATGTGAAATAAGAGTCATTATGCCTGCTTTTATTTAAAAAAAAAAAAGGTTATTTTCCTAACATAATCATGATTTAATGATTCGAGACAAGGGTGTCCCAACATGAGCAGATACTGGCTCGTACACTGGAAGTAAGTTATTTGTGGTAGCAGGGGAAAGCTGGGGGAAAAGGCAATATTGGGCAATATTAACAGAGAAACACTCCATAAACGTTTTGTAGATGATACCCAATTATTAGAGTCTCCAAAAGTAGAATGGAAGCCAGAGCCTTCAGCTACCAAGCTCATCTCCTGTGGAACCAGCTCCCAGTTTTGGTTAGGTAGGCAGACACCGTCTCCACATTTAGGAGTAAGCTTAAAACTCTCCTCTTTGATAAAGGTTATACTTAGATTTGCCTTGGGCCAGCCCTTAGTTTTGCTGCTATAGGCTTAGACTACCGGGCAACTTCCTACGTCACACTGAGCTCCTCTCTCCCTGGAGTCCTTGTTTTCTTGCCTTGCAGATTTCCTTGGATTATGGTGGCACCTGGTCCGTGGCTGCGGCTGCTGTCGTGGTCCTGCTCGAGTTCATTCAGAAAGCCTACTATAATACACATTTCTCTCTATCCCAAGCTAATCAGCTGCATTGTCATCAGCTGAATGTGGGTTGTTACTGTTTCAGTAAAACCAACCAGATTTTTCCACAATCTTCGTGAGCTATCGTGTTGTTGCATTCAAACTTTAAATCGGTCTACTCTTTGCTGCTGTCAGTTGTCATGGCAAAATTGATGTGACCCTCCTCCCATTAACCTACAGTTCCCATCATTCCCAGTGCCCAGGGTTCCTCCATCAGAAGCCCAGCTTCACGTCACATCCATTCAGATCTTCAGACTTCCTTTATCCCTTCTTTACCTCCACCAGTGTCTCAACTCCGTCAGGGGGATATTCCTATATATCCACAGGCTCTATATCTCTTATAATTTAACACTGCGATAGAGTCTAATCGCCAAAGACTAACATATCAACCTATCATGCACCATGTTCCTTTAACTTACTTTACGTCTTTGTCACCCTGAACATTTCACCGAAGGATAGTGCACAGTGGCCTCCATGTTTACTTCTGTACGTCAGTGTGCTGCACGTGACGTCTTTAGCGCATGCAGGTCACCTCATTAGCAAGACAGCCGGACGTACAGTGCATGTGTGAGACAGCCGGACGGACTGTTACTGCCCAGCAGAGGGGGAGCAGCCTTAATGAGGGCTGAACACAATACCATGTGTGTCAAGGTCCCCGCTCAGCTTGGTAATCTACAGTACTTTTACATAAATAGTAATAGAAAGACAATTCTGAAGCATTGGGGAAAGGTTGCACTAATGGGGACACTTTTTAAAAGCAGTTTGGTGAATTATGTCATTGTGACTGTTCAGAAAGATGTGAAAAAAAGATAGAAATTATGAATATTGTAAAATGTAAATTATGAAAATGTTTACAAACACTCAATATTGGAATGTCACTTAACTAGTAACATATTGTGTATCAGACGCAATATTTACATCTGCGAGAATATGAAAATTGTTTTAGGTTTAGAAAGCCACAGGCCGACCTAACTGATAGCAGCTGGAGAATATTTTGTCTGCTACAGCCGGAGAAGAAAAAACTTCAGTACAGTGGCTAATATATTTGCAGGTTATACTTTTCACTACAAATTTCACACTGCATTTAGCTCCTATCGGTTCCTAAATCTTGTATAGACTCAATTCCTTTTCAGAAAAAGAAATAGTCCTAGATAGATAGATTCTGACAAAGGAGAACTGATTTGGGACACTTACATTTTCTGGGAGGAAAGGCGTCCAGGGAAAGAGGACACAGAGAATTCTGCTTTCATTTTGCTCTTGGCTCCTGGTCCCAGGTTTTCCTGTATTTCACCAGACTTCTCCTCTCCAGAGCTCTTACTGGGTTTGTTTTCCTCAGCTTTACTATAATGATGTGGAATAAGAGTCATTATGCCTGCTTCTATTTTGAAAATGATTATTTTACTTACAAAATCATTATTTAACAATTCAAGACAAGGGTTCAGCTGGCATTTTTTTTTTTTTTTTAGCAATTCAGATACTTTTATCTTGAGCCAGTTTCTCTCTTTCTTCAAATGGGTATAGTTATCACAAGGTACAGCTGCAACAGCTCAGCCCTTGCTAGATCTATTTATCAATCAAAGACCATATGTGACAAAGCTTTTGGGGAATTTTTTCCCTAACATTTCTGTCTGTAATTGGGCAGAAAGGGTTTCCACACTGTGAACGTATCCATTAACTCGGATCATTGTGTATTAAGGAATATTTTCACTTGCCCTAAAATGTATAACCCATATAACCATATCTTTATGTGTGACAGCTGGCAGACTCACTGAGGATGAAGGCTTGGCATCACTGTCATGTAAAGCTCATCCCCCCCAACAAGAGGGATTCCCACTATGCATAGTACGTGGTAGCTTGAAGATATTTCAGGACACATCTTACGTAAGGAATCACCACATACCCACATGGAGACATGAGACCAAGATTCTTCCATCTCGGACATGGTTCATATTTCTTCTCGCCGCCTGCCTTGTTCGGCGTATGCTGTTGCCTCGCCTTCTCATGCACATTCTTTTCCTGTTGCTCGTAAGACCTCTGGGGTTGGCCTTGTTCCTCCACATCAACCAATTCCACATGCTGGATCTTTTGTGTTGATGGAAGTTCTTGAACTGCAAAATCCTGTTGGTAAGTGGAAAAAGATAGACTGGAGAGTGAGGAGAAAGACCTCTTTCAATTCGCACCACAATTGTGACATATACAACAAATTTTGTTTGGAAAACTGTGTGTACTGTTTTTTTTTATAATGCTTATTGAAACGAAATAGTGATTCTGATGTTCATCTTTGCTTCTTGTGAAGCTAAACCATATTTTCCACCTATCATCTGATATGATGGCTCTTTCTTCATTATTTGAGACACATTACATGTTAATGTCTGACAGTGTTGGCTACTGCACTCCGAGAAGAGGCATATAAAAACTACAGAGCAGTATCTGTGACACATGAAAAACATAAAATTTCATATAAAAGCCCTTTCTCAACAATAAGCAGACCTGCTTAACAATTCTGTCTTTATAAAGCCATTGGAATAAAATAACACTTTCCCAATGCTTTACACAGCAGAGGTTCCCCTCTGTTAATTGGCTGAACAATATCAAAAAGTTTATTGTTTCTGTACATTTCTCCACCTGAAACCTTGCAGCTTGGCACTGACAAAGTAACGCCTTTGTGTCACAGTTATTCAAGTTTTGAAGGTCTTTATACCAAACTTTACAACCTATATACGAATGCCAATAAGACACATATGAATGGCTTTCAGGCAGGAGAATTTTTAATCACAGACACCTGCTGTGCAGAAATAGTTCAGACTGTCATTGGTTGTTAGGGGCTCAACATTTTTAAAGGGCAGGGAAAAAGAATTAAGATCTATTCCTATGGCTTGTGTTCGCACACAAGCTGGAGCCAAGCATGCTCAATTACTTTTCCAAAGACTTGTTTTTCATAAAACACAAAGTGACCTGCTTTTGGAAACATACAAGTCAATTCACCCAACCACAGACCCACAGTCTGACTTTATTAGGCTAACCAACCTTCTTTAATTCTATTACATGTGAAATGGACAAAGTACATGCACCGCATACACGGAAGGGAACACTTGACATTCATGACATGCCACAGTAAAAAAAAAAAATATTACAGGTGCCTTTCTGCATCTGAAAAGACTACAGGCCTGGAGACAAATGCTGTGTTAAGCAGGACAGACGCCTGTAGTTCTAAATAAATAAATCATTAGAACTTTACTTATTTCTTGATCTGACTGCTAAAACCTAAACTCCAACTATTTACATGTGTTTGGGGTAGACTTGTATCTAATTACTTGATTCATACTGATGGAAAATCAGCAGGGCAGCAAATCTGAAGCCATTGGCCATCAAACATCTGTCAGTGGCAAGATTCAAACCGTCTCCACTGACTGATTATGACAGTGAGGCAGTCTATATTAATTTCAGGATGTGAATAACAAAAACAAATCTACAACCTAGGGAGTTTTTGCTCTTCAGTGAGTGTCTTGTGCATGCAAATACACCACATGTCCAATTTCCAATCATGCTGTGATGTCAAAACGAATCCACAATACTGAACAGAGAAGGCGAGTCTGCTTCCTCCCTGTGTTGCAGCCCTGGTCTCCTTTGGCTGCCTCTGCTCATTTGATTGAGGCTGTCTAATCTAATAGAACTGTTAAAAAAGACCTGCTTCCTCACTTTGGAAACAAGCAGATATGTTTGGAGATTAGGTGTTGTTATCTTTGGCTATCGCCTTCCAAGTTTGAGCTCTCTGCATTGCAATCAAGGAACTGAGCCGGAGCTATGCGAGATTGTGTTTCTGACGGACACTGCTGTTATTGCTCTCTCAAATTAAAACTGGAATGGATCATATCCACAAGAATGACTGCAATAACTTAATATCTCAGACATAGGATGCATAATGCACCACTTGATTGCTGTTGTCAGCAATCAATCAAATACATTTCAAAGCAATGCATTTTGAAGTTGACCCCATCATATGAATAGCCCAAATAGAGGCAGAGAGTAGTCAGCAGTGAGAGTGAAACAAAAGTTTCAGGACACGGCAAGGCACATATCAAAGGAGTTACAGAATCCAGAAGAAAAATACCTTGACAATGATTTGTGCCTCCACAAACTGCTTCACAGCAATTTTTACTGCGGCTGTCCATCACTTTTAGATTGTTCAGACTCAAAGCATCAATCTTCACACAGGACTCGTAAAACATAAAAGCCTTAATGTCTTTTTTGACACGCTTCAAGCTGGCACCATTCATTGGTTTATTAAAGTCCTCACAAACCCCATTCCAGCCTACTCTATGAACCAATAATAACTTCACATATATAATGGAAGCACTATTTTATTATGGACACTATACAAGTCATGTTTTCATTCCATTGCCAAGCAAATTCTAAGCAAACTTCTGAAATGTCGCAAAAAAGAAATCTGTATTAGGCACGCTTCGATTAACTGGTTTGGAGTGAATAATAGGCTACGCAAAGCATAGTTTCGTCAGAATGTTTACATTTCAAAATATGATACCATGATAATGGGGCTAAATAAAAAGTCAGGTCAACAAAGTTATTACAATTTCTCCTAAGGGGAACGTGAATGTTTGTACCAGATTTTGTCCAATCCACCATAAAGTGTCACTGGATAAGTGAAAACTTGCTGGTGGCGTTAGAGAAAAAGTCGGGAAATTACAAAGTCATTAGGCTTTATCCTCTGGGGACCATGAATGTATGCAAAAAAAAAAAAAAACAGGTAATCCATCCAATCGTTCTTGAGATATTTCCGTCTGGACCAAGGTGGTGGACCAGCTGTCCGACATTGCGGTCCAGATATTCATAGATAGAGCCATGCTGTTAGCGTGGCTAATAAAAAAGTCTGCACCTTAATGGCTGTTAAGGACAACTTACACTAATGTACAGCAGTGACTGTACTAAACAATGCTAGCATGGAAAATCCCATGGGACAATTCAATAAGCAGGCACTTCACATGCAATATAGTTCTGAGAAATCGTTTTGAAAATACATTGGGGAAAATGCATCTTTGTAAATGCTATTACTCAGACAGTTGTACTTTTGATTCTTTGATAGCGAGATTTGCATTTTATTTTACTGAGATTGAGATTATAGCTAAAAAAACAAAACAAATCTAAATAATAATTCTTTTATAGATACAAGATCGATACAAAGCAGGCAGTGAGGAGTAAGTTGTCTTTAAATGTTTTGATGATGCCCAATTTTCCAAAAAACAGTGTGAGGAAAAAAAAAGATAATATTTTTAAATGATGAACAGATTGTTGGGTGCAGCTGGAATCTATTAATGAAGCGATCGGTTATGTCGTCAAATTACTAAAGCAGGAAATAGCACTACTGAATAGATCACGCATATTTCAATGTCTGGAAATGAGCCTGTGTGTGTCTGTCTGTCCATCTGTCTGTCTGTCATGGCTGTGTGTGTTGAGAGGGTGGGTGGTGGGTGGGATGTAGCTGTGCTGTTTTGATGTTGGAACACGGAGGAGGTCGGTTTCAGGAATTTTTCAACACAGTGACAACCAGACACTAGCTCACTAGCGTGGACCAGCACAGACACTGATTACACAATTCTAACTCTGTTTACGCATATGAGTCACACAGCATCAGGGATCAAATCAGAGGTTTAGGGAGAAGGACCTTGTTCATGGGACAAAGAGGTATTTCAACACCCACACATCCTTCAAAAGTCAGGGCTAGAAAAAGGAGGTCTTAATGTGTTGATGATAATTGCATCTGCCTGTAATCCACTGTACCTGCTTGTTTATGTTCTCAGCAAAATGTGGAGATCTGCTCTTCAAAAGTGTTACCAGGTCTTTGTACATATCACTTCTTTGCTCATAGCCACTCTCCTCCTCCTCCTGTTTTATGCCCTGTGAAAACAAATTGAAAAACAGCTTCATTAATTCTAAAAACCACAATTATGTGACCCACATGTCAGCTGGAATAGCTGAGGTTAGAAGGCTCAGAGTATCTCCAGGCAGCCTCAAAGAGGAAGTGTAAAACCATGTAAACCGCTAAATTAGGTTTAAGACACTACTGCTTTTTGAGGTTTTATTTGCATCAATGTCACCCATTCAGTTTAAGGTTGTAGTTTTTCACCTTGCTCGAACCATTTCCAGGTGAAGAAACAGTGGCAGGAAACCTATGGCTTGTCAGCAATGTCATTGAAAGAGTGAAAGGTGCTGCAGCATGCAAAATCCTCTCTTAGAAATGATTGCAAACACATTCAGAAAGATTCCTGGAATTTGGTAAGTATTTGGAAGCTTTCTATGCAACAGTAGACTTAGGCCACATTTACATTGCTACGTTTTGGTTTTTAAGCGAAGGTTTTGATCCAAAAGCGATCTCCGTGTAAATTTTAGCACAACTTTTAGCTCCAGTAGAAGAACTAATCTCTGTTTAAACTAACATGCCCAAATCGCATATCTCATGAACATTTTCGTATACTGGGCATGTGTGTGCCGGGTTAGTAAACAGGAGGCAGCATGTATACTCCGCCCGTTGCCGGTAGTTGCCATGGTAACGTTAGCTGCTTAGTCTCAGAGACCGAGACGTCATGACCCAATTGGACGGCAAAACGTTGGTGTCCGTGTTGGTGTTGCCAAAGTTCTGCGTTTGCGGAGATTCCAAACCAAGAGAGGGTTAGAAGTGTTTTCAAATGTCTCCAGTTTAGGGGCTCGGAAACGCCAGAGCAATGTGAATGCAAGGTGTGAACGTAGCAAAAGATATTCATTTTTAAACCAAAACGTAGCTATGTAAATGTAGCCTTAAAGACTTTTCAGTGGACACTTAAAAGTCAGACATGTGATTTTGTTTTGACCAGACCAGACAAATGTGAGATATATTGATGAGATATAATCTAATTTAAAAATTTGAGTTGTTGTTTGAGTTTGTGAACTGTTCATAAGTAAAAACATAGGCCTGTTTTATTCATGATATAAACATGACTTATGATAAGAATCTTTTAACAGCAACATAAAACATTAGATTTTGTTGTTGTCTAGTGATAGTCAATGTATTGCAAACTTGTATCTGCAACTGTAACTTTATTGGTGATCTGCCGTTAATGACTGCACATGCCAGAGTCTAAAGATGTTGGATGAAGCATACCACTATGCTCTAGGTTTTATTACTGGGTGTAGCTATCTTGTAGACCACTGTACACCCCTTCCAGCTGGAATAATGTACAGGGGGACTTACAAATGTCAGAAGAGATTACTCTTGGTGAACTCGAGTGAGCTTTAAAGGATCTTGAAAATAACACTCTTTGTCAATGCCTTTGCTACTAAATGTATTGTTTTTAATTTTATGTTACTAGTTTTGGAAACTCATTATCATTGTTTATGTATCTGTAACTGCATATTGTCTATACTCCTTTGTAGCATGTGACAGTTGTTGTTTGATTTATTGCTGTAACCATGTTTTCATGACCTCTTGGCTAGGTCTCTCTTGAAAAAGAGATTTTAATCTCAACAAACCTCAAAGGAAAAATGAAAAAAAATGTTTACGTCAATCAAATAGAGAATAACAGCTGCTTCAAAACATGCTTTTAATTTTGGTGGATATTGGATATTGTTTACATTAGGATCACAGATCATGTGTTTTCAAACTTCTCATAATTACAGAGATTAACATGAGATTGCTATACTATAGGGGCATTTTACTGTTCGATACTTAATTTTATGCTGGTTGTCTAACTTTACAGCTGTGTGGTTTAATCAGTTATGTATCTAGCTGATATAATGGCCTGAGCGACAGCTATAGTGGTGACATGTATCCATTGTTTTCCTGCTTTCCCTGGAATGCATGCTGGGATAAACAGTATATGAGGTACAGAAGTTGATATTATAGATTGTTCATAAATAATTGAGATCATTTAACTGAACTGACAACTGTGTGCTGTGCTGTTGCTATAAGGTTGGTATTGTAAAAGTGGTTGGGGAGGAGGATACACACAGTAACAGCCAAATTTTGTAAGGTATATATATCTTACACTTAAGATTTATGATTCAAGAACAGTATTAAAGGAACTTGGAAAAAATATTTTCAAAATCACAGTAGCACTACATACCAAACATACAGAGGTGAATTTGCCGCCACTTAACTGACTGTACAATGATGAATTGGCCTATCAGAAAATATTTTCCAGAAGGTAACCTCCCTGAACATTTCCTCTAACAGAAAAAGGAACCAATATAATGTTGAATGTTGCAGCTGATGCAGTCCACAGTGCCTTATCTTTCTAGCCTTACCCCATTGAGAAAAACTCCAGCAGTGCTGCAGGTGATGTAGAGGGTCTCAGTGTCACAAGGCTCAATCACAAGGTAACAAATCTCACCATGCACCTGTCTCCACAGAGGGGAGCGGCAGCCATTTGAAAATATATAATCTAAAAAGAAAAAAGAGAAGAAAAAAAAGGGGTTGGCAGTTATATTATAATATTTAATAGTATTGCAGCCTGCGAGCAACAACAACGTCTCCAAAGTAGGAAGGAAAACAGTGGAGCAGAAGAGAAATCATCACAAATGCCTGGCCTGCTAAAGAGGATGACTTAGTACTCCTAGGAGTACAGGTCTAAGACATGAGCCTAGGGTAGAGATATAGTTTCACTTCCATATAAATCATCTACTAAAAGCAGAGCCATTTAGTAAGGCTATTTAGTGAGCTGTTGGATGGGAGAGTATTTCCATAGACTGAAAATTCAACATGAGAAATGTGGACTGGTTTTACCACTCAGTGTGCACATGCTTTTTTTTCTGATCAATACCCTACATAGAAGCATAAAACTGACTAAATGACTAACACCTTGGTTAACTGGAATCACAGAAAACTGAAACAGATATAATGACTTCCATGTCTTTTGTAGGGGCAGAGAACAGCCTTTTTATTCTTTGGAACATCCAGCATTAGTGTTAATAGCAATTGCTTTCCTTGCAACCCAGTGAAATGTGGAGATAATTCAAACCTGATGTGTATCGAACCAACTTCAACACCCTCCTTTCCCCTTCACTGCAGAACTTTTTCAACAACTCCACTTCATTCTTCACTGCGGTGGGGTCCAGACTGTCTTGTCTGTAATGAAAATGTAGAAAAACAAAACAAACATCCAATTTATCTCATTCAATTCATGGGTTCTTTTCTAAACCCCAGTGCCTATTCCAATCAAAAACAACCACATATCACAGTGAAACTGGTTAGGTCTGAGTGAATAAGCATAGCCGTGAAAGATGGAGAGATAATCTGAATGAATGCTGAGAGTGCTGGAGATAGAAGAAGCACCTACCCGGCTATCTCTTTGAGGCACTTGCTAAGGAGCTGGTTATCCATATTTTGAAGCAAGAGGAACAGCTTGACCTTAACCTCCGGGTCCTTGCCTTGATCTTTCGCTTTCACTTTGTCTACCAGACTTATTACATCTGTATGGGCATCTTCTTTCTCCAGGGTGCTGACAAAGCTGGGACCAAGAATCTTAACCACAGGTTTTCTATTTTCTGAACAATGAAAGAGGTTAGCCTTAGCGAATCTTCAGATTCAGATGCTGATCACAAATTCATTTTGAACTTACAATACCGCAAGCCTCATGTGCACTATATTTTTTCCACACATTTCTTTTCACAAACTAGTTCAACATTCTCTCTCTCTCTCTATGAATTCATCATATGTTCTTCTGTCAGACAAATACATATTACCTTACTTGTCTCTTTTTGGCAGCGCTCCTAAAGTAAATACATATCCTGTATAGAATTACCAATGGCAGCATAATTGGATGGTTGTAGAGAATAACTAGGGCAAACAAATCAAGTCTGTGGGTTATGGAGGTATGCTGGTGGCTGGACTACTTAGGATGCAAATTAGATTCAAATCTCATCCTGTGGTCATCATGCTTACCTTCTAGACATGCTTGAACCTCCTCCAGCTTCTTATCATCTGCCAGATGAACTAGTTTAGAGAGCTGGCTGAAGCTGCGTACATAAACAGTAGGAGGGGAGAGCTGCAACAATGGATGCCCTTCACAGTCTTTCTCGTGGGACTGTACATCTGAATCACTGAGGAGAATTTTTTGTAATACTTCAGTGTTATCCACATTATACTATTATACATATTTTGTATTAGATAATACAGTAAATGCCAAGACACTTAAGGAAGGTTAGAGTCTGTATTTTTGTTTTTGTACTTCTCCGCTTCCAAGCTAGAGATACAAAGCTTATCACACACTGAAAGTAGACCAGAACTTCTGATGAAAAAAAATGGAATGTACTCAGTCTAACTGAAGTTGAAAAACAAATGAATTATAGCCTACTGCTTAAAATGTAGCCAAGGTAAAATGCATTTGGACACTATGGTGACAGCATATGCTGCACAGACACGTAATACTGAAAGCAATGGCCAACCAGCCGCCTGCCTCATGATTAAACCAACCTGATGTCATAGTCTGTTTTGAAATCAGATGCCACTAAAGTCGTACTCCAATGGAGGGGCTCCTCGAACACATGCTCTGCCTCCTGTGGGTGTTGGGAGCTGAACTGCTCTACAAAGTGCAGGATTTCTTTCAACAAGAACATATTCATTGGCGTGAACTCAAGTTTGCCAGTACCAGAGATGGCCGTGGTCCACTGGGCTGCCCTCGTCAGTGATAACCCCATAGCACCAGCTGGGATATTCTGAAACTAAAAATAAAAACAACACTATCTTAAACAGTGTGTGGCTTAATATGGGCTCATATAATGCTTCACAACTTTTATTTTTTTAATTTGAACCTCTTCAAGGACCCCTGGGGGTCTCCGGACCCCACTTTGAGAACCACTGTTTTAGAAAGTAAACGCTGCTGAGGTCATAAGAGGTTTATCTTCAAAATAGTTTAAAAAGCCATTAAAAGATTTAGAAAGATCTAAATCTAAATGATATAGTTAGCCCAAGGGCCTTACATAATGTCACTCAAACAAATTCTTACAAAACTATAAGCTCAGCCTTTTTTACCTTTCAGGTAACATTTTGTCAGACTACAAACTGTACTGGATATCTAGCTAGCTAGCTAGTTAATGTTCTCAAGCAATTCTAGCACACCTGTTTGTTGAGAGGTGGATATATATTTTTACCGTGCATTGAGTGAATATTACATAAATATGTATAATAGTGCATGGGTTAGCTATATAGCTAGCTAGCTAGCTAGCTATATGGTGCTCAATAATATCTAACGTTATGGGTTAACAGTTAACAGTATTTTTTGTAACTTTAACATTTTCTAGTTAACGTTAACTTCTTGCTGAATATTTATAGCGTGAACTTACTTGCTAAGTTCTTCGCCTTTACGTTAATTTGGACGTTTAGCTAGCTAACTAAACGGAACACTGACTAGCTAGCTAAAGTTAACGTTACGCGTTTGTGCCGTTAGCAACGCTGATATAACGTTCTTTAGCTAATTTTCCGCTTTTCCTCGTCAATAAAACACACGTTAATGTTACATGTTTCTACAATGATTTGTTACGTCGACAAATGTACTTAAGAGAAAACTTACCGTATATGTATATGTGTATATGCGTATATTTGAAATTCCTTTTCTGTTTCCAAACTTTCACCGACAGTTTGGTATCAACGGTGTCCATGGAAACCACACGCTTCCTCTCCCAGCCATATCATCGCTGCAGAGCCAAACTAAACCCTATGACTAAACCCTAAACCGCCCCCGTTGGTTGCTATGATACAGCCAAATACAACGGAACGCGAGTTGGGTTAAAAAACACAAAACACAAACATTGAAATATCAAAATTTAACCGTTAATATAATGCACCCACAGAAGCTCTGTGGTCCACAGGGGCGTAATAAATCTATATACTGTCTATGGGCGTAATAGACCTTTTTCACGGCAGACATGTTGACATGTCATAGTAGGAAAAGCACATGTGTATTCAAAACCATTAATGATGGCTGCATTCCACTTAGGAGAGGCCCTGGTATTGTGCCATAGACTGTATATTATTAGTATTAACAGTCAATGTATTGTGCATGCTGACTCACTGAAATAGCTTACTGAGACACTTGATGGAATTGAGCCATCGTTAAGGTTATCAATTTCAGCTGTGCTTTTCCTACTATGACAAGTCAAAATATCTGCTGTGAAAAAGGTCCATAACCCCACAGGGGATAACTTAACATGACCACAGTGCAACGTAATGCTACGCAACACCAAAACTCTGCCATTACTATATCGTTCTGTATTTATTCTTTAGGCAAGGCAAGGCAAGGCAAGGCAGCTTATTTGTATAGCACATTTCAGCAACAGGGCAATTCAAAGGGATTTACATAAAACATTAAAGAGCAGTTAAAAATAATAAAAAACAAAACATAAAAACAGATCAAATATGAGAATAAAAGTTACAGTGCAGTATAAGAAATGAACAATTATTTAGACAGTTTGGAATTAACATATTGATTCAAAGATCTTTTTTTGTCTCATACAATATGCGCAGTGAAATGCAGGGTGATATAGTCTTGAGGCTAAAAAGGCAAGTGAGCAATACAGGATAATAATAACAAGCTTAATAATTAAAAATAAGACTAGAGTAAGAGTAAAAAAAGATAACATATAAGAAATATATGTGCTACACTTTTTTCTTATTTTCAAGTCTACCTCCAGTGATTAGCACCTACAACCTTTAGTGTGCATTTCTTTTCTATATTAAATATGTTTCCTAACAGCAAATGCAATTTACCTGTGTGAAGTCTAACCTTGGATATGCAAGTGTTGTGATTTGCATAGTCAGAGACTCTAAAATGTCAAGACAAATGTTGTTATTATACTAAAATCCCTGTGTGCTTTCCTTTTAGAGTGTCCACATGACCGCATATTTGAGAGCCTATTTCCTCTCTCACTACTGGTTTGGCAGTGTCATGCAGACAAACATTGGCTAGTGAAAACAGTCTATTTGGGGGGCACTCTCTGTTTAGGCACTGCATATAAGTTCACTCAGTTCAAAGTTAATAAGCCAATCAACACAGGCATGTTACGCCTTATTCTTGAAATAGGGATGCAAAGGTAAATAAAATATTTTCAAGTGCATGGAAAATACAGACATTGTACTTTTGAATGTATAAACAGGCTACCTCTGTTCTCTCTTTTACATTTTTAAATTAGCACAATATTTTCTCAAATATCAATTTAAAGTGGATGAGGACAGCAACTATAATGAGAATGATTACATACAACAAAGGCAGTGTTCAAGAAAATCCTCTTTGCACTCTTTACTATACACACTCACTCAAAAGTGATGTGAAACCGAAACATAAAGATATCTTAAGGCATGGCCCCAAAAACATGATTCATAAATGTGGTGCACACCTGTTTTCATGCAATGTGATTCAATTCCTTCCCTCTTAAAGAACAAATGTGTGTCCTTAATGTTTCGCAGTGGCCCATCCATGATGTCCCGAGGTTGACTGAGAGAAATGGTATCCCATGGCCAATGAAACCACTGATTTCCTCTGGTACTTGCATTGTCTGGCACACTGTCTGCCAGGAGCACCAATGGTACAGAGACCTATCCCTTTCAGCCTGCCGTGCACGGCGGCACAGCAGGTGGAACTACTTTGTCTCCTAAACCGTTCGCGTTTAGTTTGACCGAGCCTGCATGTAAATCAATCACCAAGGATTCCCCGGGGGGAGAAGTAGTAGCTCATCTCTAGTATCAAGAGAGATCACTCTGGATGTTGTTGTTTTTAGAAGAGTGGATTTATGAGTTTGCCTTCCCCTCCAGGTATTTTATTTGGAACATGGGGAAAGCTGTCTAAATTAAGAAGCATTGAGAATCTGCAATGGGAGCTGGGGGGCTGAAGGCAATGGAGCTCAGACAGAGCTGACGTAAAGTGTGTGCATCTGTGTGTGTCTAAGTTTGCCTTTAACTGACCTTAATTATACTGTAGGCCTACTATATCCATCCTCAAAATTCATACATGCACACTTCTAAGACAGTGTTTGCAGTAAGTGCAGCATGTTTTTGTGGTGGCGGCAGGAACATGTTTGTCAAACATTATTAGCTAATTTTATAAACAGGTCACAAGGTGAGTCAAAATGTAGTTTTAAGAGCTTAATTAATTTAGGCTATGTCTTGCTCACATGTTGGATATTGCCACCAAGCTGTATTTAATGAAATTGCCACAAACTAACAAATGACATTGTTCCTGCAATGGAGGACTAGTTGATCTGACTTACAGTTTTTCTCAGTCGCTTTAGTGCATTTCTCACATCACTATTGACAGTTAATGCAGTTCTCAAAACAATTAGTACAAACTGTAAAAACCTAGTTGATAACCTGCAAAAGCGTGTCACTTGCTCAAAATGGATAGCTCATTCCTCAAAAGCAAGTATTCATGTCAATGAAAGTGTCAGTGTCATCAAGATGAAAAGTCCTGACACCATTGTTTATGAACAAGATAGTCAAATGGCTTTGTCATGTTTTCATTATGACAGTTTACTCTGTAAATGTTTTCCAATGCAAAAAAGTCAGATCTTGGTGACACTACCTGAAAATGCTCAAGACAGCACTATATACTATTTGCACAGCCATTTGAAAAATACAGTAAAGTTACACATCACTGTATTTAGTGAGGTAAATGAGTACAAGACACTGAATATCTATGTTTCACATTTTTACTGCATATGCTCTTTGCAATTCTAATTTGTTCACAGCATTGTGCAAAAGAAAAAATACACCCTTATTTATAACAAACATAAACTCCCTTTGGGTACAGCTATGTACAACGGTAAACAATATTGCAGTACATATTTGAACTGAACATACAACATACATAGTACTGTAATCATTCATGAACATCCAGACGTTCCTCTCTGTCTGGCCACATATTTTCATCTACATCGCAGCGAATATCATTTCTTGCAATGCAGCGAGGAAAGTATCTCCTCGAGTGGCGAATCCACCCTCTGCAGGACTCTGCTGTGATGTCATCACATGCTGCATCCATGGCCGCTAGCAGGGCCATTTGGGTATGTGGATGCCGGTCATATACCTTCCACCTCCAGGAAGAGAAAAACTCCTCTATTGGATTTAGGAATGGTGAGTAGGGAGGGAGATATTCCACCAGCATCATATTATGTGCTGCAAACCACTGTCTGATAACATCTGAGTGGTGAAAACGCACATTATCCAAAACAACAACATGGTTGTTCAGATGGTCTCCAGTTAGACCCCTCTCATTCTCAGGGATTATGTCCCTGTAAAGAGTGTCTAAAAAAGTCAGCAGATGTTGTGTGTTGTATGGACCAAGACGGGGGATATGGGTGAGGACGCCGTTTTCTGAGATGGCGGCACACCTAGTAATATTCCCTCCTCGTTGGTCTGGGACATCAATGGTTGCTCTCTGTCCAATGCGATTCCTTCCACGTCTTCTACCTTTTGCCAGATTGAAACCCGCCTCATCAAGGTATATGAATGTGTGCAGCGGTTCCCTGGCCTCTAGCTCCAGTACATGCTTTATTACAGAAGAGGGAGTGAGAAAAACTATGACAACTTTTCCTGTGTAACATAATGCATTTTGGACAACATATTGTACAGTATGCACTGTGAATACACATACACAGAACTGTCATGTAAGTGTAGTGCATGACACTACACAAAGTAACCAGTTTACAGCACTGAACATTACAATATGCATAGAATGTTTTACATGTTTTACCTGTACATACTGGTGACGGATCTCCTTCACTGTCGCTGTTCCCTTCAAATGGCACATTGTACAATTGTTTCATGCGCATTTCATTCCTCCTGACCACACTGTCAATTGTAGCGACTGAAAAAGATTCAATATTCCCAAAGACGTTGTCATCCTCTATAACAGCACTTTGTATCACTCTCAACCTTATGGCATTGTTTGCAATCACCATTGCACAAATGACTTCCTCTTGTTGTGGAATAAAAATACGCCCTCTTCCACCTCTGCAAGGTTGTCTTGCAATCCTGTGTGGTGCAGAGCAAAATTACAGTAAATATGGCAAATCTTTACTGTAACACTACTGTACACTACAATACACTAAATGTGTGATGCAGTAAAGCTGTACGTCTAAATGTATAATGTACAGTGACAAGTTATTGTCCCACTGCAAGCTTCATGTATGACACAATGACAGTAGTGCAGTGCAGATTGTTTAGTGCTGAATTACTGTCCATTTATACACACCTGTTCTCCTGACGAAATTTTTGAATAATTGAATTTACAGTGGTTCTCCCAACATTACAGTTGTTACATTACAGTGACATGGCTTTGAATCCATCGGTCTGACAATAGGATCTGACGACATGGCAGATTATTATCTTCATACAGCCTAATCCTTCACTCATTTATTATGAATAAAAAAAATATATTCTTAATATCAGCCGAGGTCAGGTGTAATTTTAATTAGGTTTCGTAAGTAGATTGTGATTACAATTTAATGATGGCATTAACATGCAGTCAGAAATATTAGCCTAAACTGTACAATTCAACTTTATCAGTGTTGGTGACTATGTGCCCATGTGCTGGATGTTATGATACGTGTGAGATAGATATAGATAGATAGATAGAGAGATAGATAGATCAATGTTAATGTTTTGTTTTGTTAATTTTCATATTACTTTTTATAGTATTCTGTCTGAATATTTAGACTGGCAACATTGTTATTGGAATTTTCATGCCAATAAAGCCCTTTTGAATTTAAAAAAGAGAGATAGATAGATAGATAAATAGATAGATAGATAGATAGATAGATAGATAGATAGATAGATAGATAGAGTAGATGGATAGATAGATAGATAGATAGATAGATAGATAGATAGATAGATAGATAGATAGATAGATAGATAGATAGAGTAGATGGATAGATAGATAGATAGATAGATAGATAATAGATAGATAGATAGATAGATAGATAGATAGATAGATAGATAGATAGATAGAGTAGATGGATAGATAGATAGATAGATAGATAGATAGATAGATAGATAGATAGATAGATAGATAGATAGATAGATAGATAGATAGATAGATAGATTCTCCTCTATACTTTTTCTAATATAATTTAATACATGACATTTACTTTTAATAAAGTATTATTGCATTGTGATACTGATCCTTTTAATTCAATATGTGATGACATGACTTTTCCAGAGAGTCATTATGAAAAACAGTCCATGGTGTGTTAACAGGATGTGGAGCAGTGGTCTGAGGGTTGGATTTGTTTTGACCTCCAGATGGACCAACGCTACAAGTGGACAAGAGCCTTTGCTCCAAACCCCAACCGGCCCAGCAGCCCACGGCTCATCCAACATAGGATCCCAGCGCCAGCCTCCCAGAGTGGCTTCCCACCTGGCATTGACCCTGGCTGCTCAGCTGGAAAGCTGCTGAGTCTGGAGGTAAGTCTGACTCTGGCTCCCAGTGGAAAAAAGGAAAACTTTTCTACTGTATGTTGACATACACATATAAGGCATAAGGCCTACTGCAATAATAACACTGTGAAAGAAATGCATACATTTGGCACAGAGAGAGAGCATACCTTTTCATAACATTATGTTTAATTCAATGTTCAATTTGTTCACTAAAAGACTGTTGAAAATGATTTTCTTTTATCTGTTTAAAATTCAACAAGCAATTTGTTATATTTTAGCCAAATACTAAAAGCAGTTGAAATGCAGAACTGAGTTACTTTAATATTTGTTTATTTATCGCATGTAATATCGTTATTGCAATATTCAACAACGTTATCACATATCGCATATTTTCCTCATATCGTGCAGCCCTAATATATATCACTTGGTAATAGGCTGAGGTGTATACGATGCCTCTTTACCCTGTTTCCGCTGACCTTTGAAAAGAGACGGTCCCGGAAGACAACATCCCCTTATCAGCCTAGACTCTCTCAAGCTGTAGTGACATACATAAATTCATACTTGAACAAAGGACAGGTTTGGTTGTTAGTGTATGGCCGAATAGATCTTCTCACCCCCTGACCTGTGACCTAGGAATGACCAGATTTTATCTAAGTTTTCCCCCTTGTTTGTCACCACAATGGTGTGTTATGCCGCGTTCTATTCACCTTGGAACTCGGGAGCCGGAACTGGGAATGACGTCCTACCCGAGTTGATTGCGTTCTATTTAAAAGTCGGATTTTCATTGTTTTCATTAGCTCTAGCCCGGGTTAGCTATTGTTAGCAACCAGTTGATAACAACGCATTACGCCGTTTTTTGTGCATGCAAACAGCGTAACAACATGTCCACAGATAGAAATTGGACATGCCTGTGTGAATAAGACAGAAGTGCTTATAACTTTATGTTACTGCAGCTTTCACAACTGTTGATACAGGGGGCAGCCATGTTGGATTTTGAACTCGGGGTAAATCCGTAAATCCGAGGTCAGGGGGCGTGTTTCCGACTTTGACCTAGTAAAAACCGAGTTCCGAGGTAAATAGAACCCGACATTAGTCGTGCATTGCAAGGCCTATTTCTCTAACCCTGGCTCTCCTTCTAGCTCTAACCCTGGCTCTCCAAATGGCTCCCCACATGGCTCTGACCCTGGCTCTCCAAGTGGCTATCCAAGTGGTTCCCAACATGGCTCTGATTCTGGCTCTCCATGTGGCTCCTCACGTGGCTATGACCCTGGCTCTCCATGTGGCTCCCCACATGACTCTGACCCTGGCTCTCCTATTGGCTCCAGTGAGCTTCCACTGTTATGGAGCAACCCAGAGCTGAAGTGGGTGAAGAACATGACACTTTTGATAAAGAGGGTAAATCCATTTGGCAGCAAGAGAACCGCTGAACCTGCAGGTAAGTCTGCCCCTGGCTCTCCAAGTGGCTCCCCACCTGGCTCTGACCTTGGGTCTTCAAGTGGCTCCCCTTGTAGCTCTGACTCTGGCTCTTCAAGTGGCTCCCCATGTAGCTCTGACACTGACTGGACTTGGTTAAAGGAGGGATACTGGACCTGTAGGCTGTCAGATGATCCTACCAAGATCACTCAAATATCGCTGAAGAGGGTGACCTACTCTGACCAACCTCAGGTACCCACTTCACCTTTGAAAGCAGGCCCCTCTAGAAGACCAGATGCACCCAGTGCGCCTCAGCCATTATGGAGGGGCCCTGAGCAGAAGTGGGTGAAGAACATTAAGCTTTTAATGAACAGGAGAAACCAGAGCAGGGGGGCGCAAGAGAGCCGCTCAACCTGCAGGTAAGTCTGCAGGTAAGCGCTTTTGTCTTTAACTTGATTTTTAATTCAATTTTTCTGATTTAATTGTGCTAAACTGTGTTGAATTTATTTGAATAACTATGAATTGAATTTCTTTGAATTTCTTTAAATTGAATTGCTATGAATCTTTTGAATTTTGATTTGATTAATTTGAATTGCTATGTATTTATTTAAATTTAATTTATTAATTGCTTGGAATTTAAATGCTTGGACTTTATTTGAATTGAATGGAATTGCATTTGATATGAATTGCTTTGAATTAAAAAATTTGAATTGATTTGAATTGATTTGAATTGATTTGAATTGATTTGAATTGAAATGATTTGAATTTAACAGATTTTTTGAATTGCTTTGAATCACATTATCACATTTGAATATAAATGCTTTACATGGAATTCAGTTGATTATAATTTAATTGAACTAAATTATATAAAATATAAATAGATGAAAGGACATGTTCTGGTGAGGACCAAGTCCTTGGTCCAGAGGTCCAGGGTTCGAGTCCGACCTGTGACGATTTCCTGCATGTCTTCCTCCTCTCTCTCCCCTTTCTCACCTAGCTGTCATGTCCATTAAAGGTGGAAAAGCCCCCCTCCCCCCAAAAATATTTTTCTTTTCTTTCACTTTTTTGACGTTTTTTAAAGCTTTTCCCATGTTTTTGTCACTTTTCCAGACGTTTCTGTCACTTTTTTCCAAGTTTTTTGTCACTTTTTTACGTGCTTTTTTGAAAAGATTTTCCTACGTTTTTCAACGTTCTATTATAAATTTTTCTTTACACACTATAAAATTGAATAAAACACCCAAATTCAATGAAAATAGTGAACTGATCATTTATTTATCATTTATGCGAAGAGCGTTGTATGGAACCATCCATGTTATTTTTTTTGTGAAAATTTGGGTTGAAAGAAACCCAAATTTCTGATACAGAAACTTTTTGAAAATGGGTCAGATTTGACCCGAGGACAACAGGAGGGTTAAGAAAGGTCAGTCACATAGGACACTTATACTGTATATCTTATAGTTCTTAAATATAATACAATATAATGATATATTCTGGTTAAAGAAAAAACTATTTTTAACCTACATACGGTAGAGATGGATAAATCATATTGATCTTTTACTCTCTTAAGATTTTAACTACTTTCTGTCATGTGCATTTGTTTTTTTAGAGGAGGTGGATGTGAAGGGCAAAATTGACTGTGAAGCAGTAAAAAACAGAGTGCAGAGGGATGGGAGAATAAAAGAAAAAACGGGAAGGAAAGGAAAGTAGGATAAACAAATTCATTTTATATATCTAACCCAGGGTCTCATTAGCGAGCCTAACTGCTGTTCGTTAAAAGGGATTAAATGAAACCTCTCCCCCAGTTTGGGTCTTTTACAAAGTAAAACAAATAGGCTCCGAGCTCAGAAGCACCTGCTCGCTCTTAGATGTTCTTTGACTAAAACTTAATACAGCATAATAAACACAACTGCTCTCTAAGCCTTTTCTCCAATGCTTGAGTTCAGTCGCTGATTGAACTGCATGGAAACATGCCGATGACATGCTCAGAAAGGTACTGCTGCCTGGCCTCTTTACACATGGACATCATGATTGCATCCGTTCACAGTGTGTCCAATCTCCACAACACTCCATTAACACTCAGATTTAACATACACAAAAGCTGTGCATGAGTAACAAGAGTGATGATGAGGAGGTGTGCAGACTACTGTTCCTGTTCCTGATTTGAAGGGAGCTGGAGAGCGTATCTCCTGTACGTATCCCCCTGTATTCAGGCCTGGATTCACATCCTCCAAAGAAATGATGTTTTTACAGCTTCACGTCAAATCCAGTTGAGCATGGCTCATTGTTGTGCGGTTAAAGCAGAAAACGAAATGGGGGTGGGGGGTGACACTGGTCATTGTAATGAGCACCTGTGAGATGTGTCGCACTAATCCATGTGTGGTTCTAAAATAGAAAACAGTAAAACTCTAACAAGAGGCCATGACCACATCCCCTGGTTGTAAAAGCCTCCAGAATCCCTCATGTCATTTCCCATAATCCTCTGTGTTTTTAGGCATGGAAAAAAAGGTGCAAGTGCTTTTAAATGTTATTCAGCATGGGTGAGTTGTGATGGACAAGAAGCTGCAGACCTGTCGTATAATTTACTTCCAATAAACAGTTTATGGCACACGTTTTCGTACTCTTTAGTGTACTCTGGGTCACTTATCTTTGTTTTTCCTTTTTATCAGTCTGATAGACAACGATGAGATCACTCTGCCATTATAAGTAATTGCCTGGTTTATTGACTGTTTAAATAGGCACTAGCAAAAGAGGCCAATGGAAACTCAAACTGTAAAGAGCGAAAACGGAATCAAAGACAGCAGTGCCAAAGAAAACTCAACCTAATTATTCCTGATACACACACAGCCTGGAGAATATCTCCACATCAACCCATTATTGTGTCATGTTACGCATCAAAATTGAGCAATCTCACATTTGGTTATAACCAAAAAAAGAAAATATCTATGGCTTATACAAATGTGTCAAATTGTCCTAAATGTTGGATGCAAAAGTTTCACTACATGAAAATTAATCAAAAGATGTTCTAAATGAGTCTCAGCAAACAAAACCTGATACTATTGAGAATATTTTTTTGCAACAATATCATTGCTTGAGCTTCTTATGGACATAAACCTGCAATTGTGGTTTTCAAATATTGTGTACACTATGTATTTCAAGTGGCGATCGCTTAGTGCCAGTGCTTTCTTTGGAGTGGACGGAAGCTTGTCAAATATAGAAGTAACTCAAGATTTATGGCCATATGGCATCTGGGGAAAACCAATGACAAAGTCTACATCTACATGCCTTAAAACACATTATGTTTATTTTGGTTGCAATTCTGCAAGGCGACAGTTGGCTCCTCTTGGGAAATCATCGAGGCACTTTACAAGAGCTTTTATGTATTTCCAGAAAAGCTGAATGAGCACATGTGACCACAAAACATATCTTAGAAAAAATCACGTCATAAACTCAAATATTCGCAGCACCTCTGACTGGCTGATACAGTGTTTTCGTTGAAACTGCAGGTTGTCATTACATGTAAAAACATAAATATAAAATATCAAGCCATGTTAACAACATGGATGTCATGAGCACATGTGATGCTTCAATATGGAACAGATAACATGCATGGATTTTACTTTTTTAAGTACAGGATTTTTACATCATGAATTAAAGTTACAATCTCGAAGATCTCTGTTTTGTTATCTTTGGCAGCATGTATGGCAATATGAGGTGATTGCAGGCGTGTTTTTGGATTTCACTTGGATTTCACTTTCACTTGTTTTTGAAGTTTTGTCTGTAATCATCACTCTATCCTTTGTTTGTACGGCCATAGTAACCGTTTACTGGCAACGCTAGTAGAGACCAGGAAGAAGCAGTATGCTGCTTCACACACAAGGGAGTTGAAGAGCGAGTCTGTTGCGTTTGCTCCACCTATCCTCTTTGGCAGACCAATTTAATTCAATTCAATTCAACTTTATTGTCACTGACACAATGTGCAGGCACATATGCAACGAAATGTAGGTCGTCACGCTCCAACAAACAGTGCACATACACCAACACCCACTGCTGGGTGATGTAAAACACATCATTAACTGTGTCCCGCTTGTGATTTTCCCCCAGGAATGTCGCCACAGACACCCGGTTCGTAATACTGTGAATGCAAAGGCTCAATCTCCATTATGCTAGCTCATTTGGCGATAGATAATGATTAAAAGACACTTATTTAAATGAAAATCTTTGAGATTATAACTTTAATGTGAAAAATTATTTTGTTAGTTGCCTAGCCTGTTATGTACCATATTGCTTCAATCACCTAATTGTACACCAAAACCACGTTTTGCATAAAGGCAGGCAGTCATCCCAAGCTCATACAATGGAGTTGACGTTCACATTTAAGCACCTGATAAAAGTCCCCAAACATAGGCCACCTGACCACACCTAAAGTAGGGAGGTTAAATCGAACACTCCTGCATGGGGAAGGAACAGCCCCCTTTTGGTGCAATTTATCACCCCAATCAGAGGTTATATAGACAGCCTTCCTCCCTTTGTTCATTCTTTTCCACCTCAACCATGTGGGCATCCTTTGAGTTGATTTTCTTAAATGTTGTTTTGATTACCTTCTCCTCAAGAGCTCTAGGGCCCAGAGGCAGAGAGTGAGCTGGAGTAAGCCACGTTGGATTTCAGCCTCTTATGGACTAACAACTCCTGCACCTCTACTTTCCCTCAAAACACAGCGTATGGTGTAGCACCTTCGCATTCTTTCCCCTTGTCATCTCCCTTGGTTGGGGTTGTAGGAGGAATCGCTAAATTATCGCAGGATCATCTTCCTCTTGCCTCATCTGAGACTGCAGTGTGACCTGACAGAGTTGAAGTCTCATCAACTGAGAGTGAGAAAACCACCTCCATTGCTGCCGGAGTCACAGGTGCCTTACCTCGAACTGCAACGCCCACTTCTTTCCTCTCTTCATTCATTGTCGTTTCCTGCACCTTACATCAGCCTTCAGCCATCTCAGGCATCATTATTATTATTATTATTATTATTATCAGATTCTGGTATGAGATCCTTTGTGACCAGGGTACTAACCTTAAAGGTGGGAGCGCAGAATTATAACAAGGCTTCTCGAACATGGCTCCTGACCTTCAGCAGCAACTACACTGCAACTACTACTGGAAATATACAGAAAAAAAGAAAGTGGCTCCCCGTGTGGTTGCAGAAGGTAATGGAAATCCAGCCGAAAAGAAGGACATACGGTGGGGGCGGAATTGTGGACAAGTGGATTGTCGTGGATATAGACTAGTCTGTCCCTGAACCAGTATTCCACACTGTACTGGTGGAGGTCGAGGGAATGTAGAACTCCAAATGGTTGGGATACATATCTTCCAACGTGGCTGACTCTGATCCTGTCACCCCAAATATGCTGTTAATGGGACAGCGGGACGCTTCCCTCCCACAAGCAATATACGCCAACACTGACCTGATTGGAAGGAGGAAAGATGGTTCCATTGTCACACTTTGACAAATAAGTTCTGGGCAAGTTACATACAGCATCATCTACCAAACCTGCAACCTTAAAGGAATACGCCACCGTTTGTTGAAATAGTGTTATTCACCGTCTCCTCTATATTTATATAGGTGGGCAAATGCATTTTTGTCTCAGTGCATGCATTGTCTTAGTCCGGCGGTGCCGCCGCTAGCTTAGCTTAGCGTAATGAATGGAATCCTTTGTTGCCGTTAGCATGTCGTGAGTAAAAGTGACCCAACAACAACAAAAACAAAACCTAATTACTTCTTGTGGCCTGCGTATTCACAACGAGTAAAAATAGCAATGCAGATTAAGACGATTTCCTAGGCAGATATTGACTTGGGACTATATTGGGTGGAAGTAGGCTACAGCCGAAGCACTGCTACTCGGGCACAGAGATATCGGCAGCCCGCGGGGCTCTGCGGTCACTGTTTCTGGGTTAGTGGACAACCAAATGCCGCTGCCCTGACTGAGATCCGCGGGGCTCGGCGGGGCTCCTCCAGGTTCAGATGGATGTGTCCAAACTGCAGAAGTCAAAGTCAAAACTATCTCTGTCCAATGGCATGTACAATGTCAAGAAGAACCCTCTAGCCTGCCTTCCCACTTTATCACCCGTGGTGGTGTAGTTCAAGGATGAGATTGCCAGTCAAATTACTTTTTTAGACATTCTAAATTTCCACTTCTGTGTTTTGGTACAGTTAGTTTTCACACCTGATGGAAACCGTACCCAAGTACACATGAACCACCTTTTCAACTGAACCTTGGCATGGTTTGTCAATCCCTGCCTGGGCACAGTACAAAGTGTTCACACAAATTGAAAGAACTAGACTTTTGGGGTCAAGTGTACTTGGATCTGGACCAAGCTCCCTGATGTGAATGCCTACTTATAAACATCATAGATTTTGAAGGCCTTTTTGCAAGACAGGGCCAAAAATTTAGGAGCCACTTTAGTTGATATTGCATGTTGCAAAAATAATAATAATAAGAAGAAATTGAAATTAAATCACCAAAATCAATTGGCATGTTCAGGTCTGGGACCTCAGGACTAGGTTTGGGTACCGAAACCCGGTTCCACTATGGAACCGGTTCCTACGCAACCGGTAGGAATCAGAGCGGATTAGAACGCACTCATTTCGGTTCCACTTAATGTGTCGACTGAAATATTTTCCCTCTGTCGCTCCGAAATGGACGTAAAAATATCCCCCTTTCTCTGTAGTCTACCGTTAGCTAGCTACCGTAAATGTAGGCTACTTTTAAAATGCCATATTTTCCCTCTGGGTTCACCAAAACGGACGTAAAAGCCTTTGCTGCCTGTCATTCCTCTTTCTTCCTTTATTTCCTGACACCTCTTTACTGTCCACTATCAAAACAATGTCAATAATGCCCAAACAATTACTTTAAGATTCATCTTTGCAAGGATATGGTGGCCCCTCCTTGACCTGTTTACAAGCCCTCTTAATAGCCTTGAGCTGGCAAAATCCGTTCTTTATCTAGACTGATTGTGTTGCCTCCGCTCCCCCTTCTCCTCGCCCAGAGTTAGCAGCTGGTTTTACTCTTTTAAGACGTTCAGCACGCTTAAACAAAAACACAGATCTTCCCTCTTTTTCTTTCCTCCTGTCTTTACATCCTTGCTCCTCTGTCTCCCTCGCTTCATCTCTTACAGTGTAATTATTATTTTGAAAGTGCGGTCTGAGAGGCTGTCCACGTTTGGCACTGCCTCTCTCGCTAATGCTTGGAGAGCTCTAATACAATTTGACTTT
Source organism: Perca fluviatilis (assembly GCF_010015445.1). Classification (NCBI taxonomy): domain Eukaryota; kingdom Metazoa; phylum Chordata; class Actinopteri; order Perciformes; family Percidae; genus Perca; species Perca fluviatilis. Next base: position 6,468,093 of record NC_053133.1, on the reverse strand, counting down.
TGCTGTATAACCTCTCCAGGAAGACATCAGGGGCCCATTGATCCTTTTCTCCCCTGTCTCAGGATGAAGGGAGAGCTGAGGTAGCAGCTGAAGAGGAGAGAGTGGGCAATGCAAGAGGTAATAAAGAGCAAGAAGAGGAGTGAGTGGTAGGCCTGTTTTTGGAAAAGGAGTGAAGAAGAACAGATGGGTAAAAAGAGTGAAATGAGGTGAAGATAGATGTTGAGTGGAGGATGGAAATGGAAAAGCTGGGTATGGGAAGAGAGAGTGGGAACAGACGAAGAGGACTGCTTGTTAAGTGTAGTGAGAGGTCCCCTGTCCTCCCATCAATAGAGAGGAGGTGCTGCTTGAGACCTTTATGTTGGTGCAGCTCCAGCGCTGGCGTCGTCTGGCCAATCAGAAAAAGAAAGAAAGAGGAATATTGCTCCTTGGAAATAATGAGACATCCTTGTGCAAGGCATGAAAAGAAAAAGAGCGTTCCCTGTGAACAGACAAATGCAATTGAGAGAGGACTTGGCCTGGAGACAACTCTGTTGTTCATCACATCATTTCTTTTTAGCACAGCACTGTACACCTCTGTAACTGCTTTGTATGGTCTTGGTTATTCTTTTGTTATTTTCAAGCAATCCAATTAAAGTAAGTTTAAAATGTAACTCATTACTTTCTTTGTATTATTATTTGTACTGCAGTAGTAGTGGCAGAGTAATGATGGTGGTATTCACACTGCAGTTGCATCATTTTTGATCTGTAATAAAGTTTCATTTCATTTAGCAAATCTAAATCTTGTGACCCCTTATAGAAAAGTAATATTTACTTGTGACCTGTCCCAGGTTTTATGTCTATTAATTGTGATAATAGGTAACGTTAAGCCTAGCTTTGCCTACTAAAACCTCCAAAGCTCACTATAATTAACATGTTGTATCTTGCTTGTTTTGTTTAAAAAAAAATGCAGTCCATTTAATCTGTACATAAACTGAAATGTAAAAATGACACTTTGTAGTTTTAATGGGACTTGTTACATTTGGAGAAATCCAGACCTGCTGTCTTCATGCTAAGCTAAGCTAGCTGCTCCACAGCTCTAGCTGTGTAGTTTTTAACCATAGACTGTAAATATTAACAGTCTATGTATTTAACGCACATGAGAGTGGTATCAATCTTCTCATCTCATTCTCAGCAATAGAGTAAATTAGCTTATTTTCCCAAATGTTGAAGTATTCATTTCATTTTGTGTGGCAGATTTTTTTGTCTTTGTTTCTGACTCAAATAATCATATTGTAACACATGAGGGGAGGTTTGAGACTGTCTATCTAGAGCTTTTCAGTTGTCTGGAGAAAGTAACAAAGGAAGCAAAATAGTGAAAAGAAAATCTACCTTTGCCATCCTATAGCACTTCTAAGGCAGCACATCAAAACTATCAGTTTTACAAAGTGTAAGCAAACATAATTTTGATGGCATATTGTAATTGTCAAGTGTGAATGTTTAAGATGGGAAAACAACTATGAAACCTGTCTAAAGTTGAGTTGAGTTTTATCATGCTGAATTCCATAACATGTCTTACCGTCACTTGGCCTTTTCCTCTGGTACGGAAACAGCCTTGAACAGGACTGCAAGGCCCTGCAAAGAGTGGGTGGCTTGTCTGAACATACAATAGGCAGTGCCTTACCCTGCCTAAAGTATATTTACACCAAGAACTGCAGGATAAAAAGGCTAGGAGAATCATTAAAGATCTAAACCACCTGGATAACAACCTTTTCTTTACTGTTAAGGTCGGGAAGAAGGTACTGCAAACACCAGGCCAGCACTGAGAGGCTTAGGAGGAGCATCTACCCTCAGGCCACTAGGGTCCCGAATGAAGAGATGGATGGATGGATGGATGGATGGATGGATGGATGGATGGATGGATGGATGGATGGATGGATGGATGGATGGATGGATGGATGGATGGATGGATGGATGGATGGATGGATGGATGGATGGATGGATGGATGGATGGATGGATGGATTGATAGATTGAGCATCAACTGGCTGCCAGGGTGGCCTGCACTGTCATTGTACATGACTGACGGCTTGGTTGGCCCGAGTCATTTATGGAGAGATGACATAGATGTTGACAGTAGATATAAAATATGACGTTTGTTTTATTTTTGTGTAGCTGACTGTGTTACTGCACAAGAAGAGTTTTTTTACAGGGAAACAAAAAAGTGTACTGGGCAACAGTAAAACACACTCAACAATATTAAAATAGCCTAGATGCTCTAGTGTAATTAGTTGCAGATCTCAAGATCATAATATTTAGTTAATTCACTCATTTGTATTTTTCACTTATGGTTGTTGCCAGTATCTGGAGACAAAGTCCAATTTGAGCACTATTTACATGACACCATATTTTCAGGACCATTAAATGCCTTGTATAACTCGACATTTTGGCTGACACATCCTCTTTCAGGCCTTAAGCAACAGTCTGGGGGAGTCATTGCAGGAGCAGGAATGTATGTAATCCAACAGGCATAGCTTGAGCATCAGGTAATGACTATCACTTGCATTTTGTTCCCGAACAGTAGCCTCTCCAGCGCTCAAAGAAAAGGGCAGCTACACTTAGGGAATATCCAACTCGCCACTTTGAAGCTTAAATAGTTTGGAAATACAATATGTTTCTGTACAGGTTTTCAACAAGCCACGAAAAGACAAGTCAAAGTCTGTGCTTTTCCAATGTTAACAATGTAGTCTAATTACAAAGCTTGGAGGACTAATCAGTCTGTCTGCGGCCTGCGTGTGAGCTCCGCTGCTGCTCCGTTGCACAGGTTGAGGGGGGGCTGGGTTCTGCCTCGCGGCAGGAGCCTCTCTGAAAGGCTGCAGAGCGGTCAGAGTACCAGGCAGCCAGACTTTGGACTGTGAGCATTTCCTCCTTTCAGATGGCTTCAGTTAAAGGGGGTGCTTCGTTCTCTCAACCTCTGGCTGGCTGTGCACAGGCCCCTGCGGAGTATCACTCATTAGGGCCTATTGTCTGCAGCCAAAACCCCAACTGCTCCCTAGACTGCTGCAACACCACTCCCCGCCATCAACACCTGCTAACACATGACACACAGGCTCCAACTGACTGCTGGGGAGAACTCCCTTCTGCTCTCCCGCCTCTGGATTTTGACTAACTAGGCCCAAAGCATCTCTTTCTTTTTCTGACACCTTGCTTGTCAGATGCCCCTTTCGGCTGCCATTTCTATTTCTGACCTCATGCTGCGTTTTCTCAATAACGCCTCAGAGTTCCGAAAGTCATCATACTTAAAGTGTAAAACTAACGGTTGTTATTTGGCAAAGGTGATCCGTTTTATGGGTTGTTTGTCTTAGGGTCCTGTCACATGGTTTCTTTTATGTGAGTCACAATCACTATGGCAGTTTAATGTGTTGTGTGAAACAGATCCTCAATCCACCAGGTCTGGCCTAGACGGGGCCTGGTAGTCCCAGTCTCCTGTCTGCTCAACACATAATATATTGGCAAATCCATAGGCCCAGTTCTTCACAGGACCTTTGGCTCTTTATTGGAAATTACGACACCTCATAAAGGGACATGGCCCATTACAAAATCACGCTGCTTATTGTTATTCTTCCTTTGCAAAGAAGAAAGTCTCTCTCCCTACTTTCATTTGGTCCCATTTAATCCTCTCAGCCCTGATTTTGTTTGTTTTTTATCCTTCCCTTGGATCATGTGAGTTCTTATTATACCTCCCAGGTGGGCAGGCAGGCCATCAAGTCTGGGCTAGTACTTGATTAGAAACAGCACACAGTGAGTGTCTATGCAGCCACCCTGTGCTCTTCTTCATACCTAGCCATCCAAAAAAAGGATGACAATGTGTCAAAACATGGTGTGTGGTGTGTGGAGTGTGTAGGTTCAGGGACCAGGCCTTAACATTTAGGCTCTAGGAACAAGCTGAGTGATACATGACCGGGTTAAGCCCCTGTCAGCCCCGTACAGTGTTGATACAGAGATGCCAAGAGCTCCTAACATGTCGCCATGTTTTCCAGAACATGTCAATAACAACGTGATGTCTACATGTCTGTTACAAGGTCTTTGTGAGCAGCATGAACCCACATCAGGGAAAATATATACGTTCTATCAACCTCTAGGGTTTCATGGAAGTGCTTGTTGCATTCACGAACAGGGCTCTGTTTTCTTTAATCCAGAGATTCATAATGTGATGATATGTAGCCTTGTGGAAATACAGTATGTGAAATCAAACTTATGTCTTCACATTTCTATGGGCAATCCAACATGGTCCTCCTATTAGCTCACACATTCATGTCATTAAGACCACACATGTATTTCATGTTATATTTGGCAATCAGCACTATTGTGCAAAGGCCAAAAATGTTGCATACCTTCACAAATTACCAGGTACTATATATAGAATAAATCACTAAAAAAATACAATTTGATATCACTCAAGGGCAGCCATTTGCGTAGGATAAAGTAGAGGTGATATGATTAGGGTGACCAGATTTCCCGGAACTAAAACCAGGACACTTTGCGCGTGACCGTAGTGCTCGTGCACGCACACGCTTTTTAACGTGAACATGTGCCAGCCCAGGTCAGACATAGACACAGACAGATTAGACACAATTTTGCCAACAGCACATGTAGGCCTACTGCTCACAACATAATGGGGTATCTCAGTTTAATATTCATAAATGTTCTTGGTATGTAGCCTACATATCTAAGAAATAATATTAAAAGACATTGCGTGAGTTTCATGGGGGACCAACTTTATTTTTCAGAATTAAAGCATTCTTTTGGAAAATGCATCCACTGAACTTGTGAAAAGGTATTTTTCATTGCATGGCACTAAATGAATTATTTGGAACTGCTGCCACAGGCTTGAACTAAAGTTATGGTAACACTTTACGGGAAGGGTACATAAATTATGAATTAATGCATGAATTAATTCATGATTTGTGCATTACTTCATTCCTTTATATCTTATGAATCAACAGGAATTGACATGAGTTCAATAACCTGTTTTGCCTTACATTATTTTTTTTTATAGGGGTGCAACAGATCACAAAACTCACAGTTGGATCAGATCACAGTTATGAGTCACAAATCGGATCAATTTTCGGATCAGCACAAAAAAAGGGGGGAATTTAAATGATTTATTAAAAATTTAATAATCACTTTTAACAATAACTTCTTTCACCAGTAAATTGCTGTTAAACGACAAAAACAGATGAGAAAAGGGTATTTTACAATGACTGTGAATGCACCACAAGTTTTACCAGTTTTAAGTAAACGCAACCTTTATTCAGGTCTGTGTTGTTTTTCCGACAACAGCTGTGACCAAGTGCTAGCTAGTTTGTGTCTTTTAGCTCGTAGCTTTAGCGGCAGACTGCTGTACGTCCCGCTGTTGGAATCCTCTACAATACAGTCACACTTTTACACCGTTTAGCTGTCAGCATTTTAACCGTTTAACCGGGACAATTTCATAGTGGTTGGTGTAAACCGGGACATTTTTGCGTCCCGACAGGCTTTTGTTGGGACTCAGGACAAGCAACTTAAAATCGGGACTGTCCCGGTCAAACCGTGACCTCTGGTCACCCTAGATATGATATCATAACTAACGTAACTTACTGTACAGGAGTAAAAGCCTCGATATACCACAATAAATAAGTTCACCAATTGTTACTCTGCTCATGCCTAGGCTGATTGGTGAACTTCCGTAGCTAGTGAGCTAACGACTAACCTGCTAGTCAGCTGGGAACCTGCTAGCTTTAGCCAGTCACAAGCATGGTCGCAATAGCTCTGAGAGCTAGCAAGCACTGTTGTTTATGGCTAACGGTACAGTAAGTTCACACAGCTGTATTTGTACTCCTGTCTCATAACTTTCTAAAAACCATGCGTCTTTTATGGAGTTTTTACGTTTTCGGTCTCTCTACTGGCGCTTTGTTACCTCAAAAGTTGCCGCTGTCATGCGAGTTTGCCATTGACCCACGCTGCAAATTTGTTTGTCAAAGTTCACCAAAGTTCAACTGGACTTGGATTTACCTGCAAGACCCTGCAAGCAAATCCACTGATCACAACGATCCAAGTAAAATGAGAGGATAAATGGGGCAATGTTTATGGAACAAAATGCTACATTTGATAGTTGTAAGGGCATCACAGGTAAGGCTATACTACACTCAATAATCAACCCTTCATCCAAAAACAAAAATTCTCCCCAATAATCTCTCTTAATCTTTCTGTGGTCCTTTTCAGTTTCAGAGGGTTGTCAGCTCATCTGAGGCCCTGCACAGAGAAATGAGCTTCTCAGGTATCTCGGAGGTCCTGGTCTCAGTCCCTGTGGTGTAGCTGCTGCCACATGGAGGTAACTCTAGCGGACTCAATATTAATGACCAGTGACCAGGGCCTCCTTGTAATCCACTTACAGTCATTACGCAGGGTCAGCATGGCTACTGCTGCTGGGCTCTCATACCCCAGCTGGACGCACTGCTACATTCCATTTTAATAGTGTATGGTTGGAAGATGTAGAAACACTGTTTTGCTACTTACATTTGCATGTATTGGGTTTTACAAAGTTGCACAAAGTCATTCAAATGACAGCGCTGCTGGAAACCTACAGTATGAGGAAAATGCAGACTATTAAAGAATGCTTCATCGCAATGAAAATACACACATTTGGAAAGCAGGTGATATTTTTTGCCTTTCTCACTCACCCTAACTAGGGGAAATCGTGGCAGTGTTGAGACTAATTTGTAGCACACCAAGGAAGGTCCTGACCTCCAGAGTGCTCCAACTTTCAAGATGACAGTTCAGAGTCTGTAATTAAAACTGCTTCGATAGAGGCCAACAAGACTCGGGGGAAGGCCACACTGAAAGTTTAAGAAAATACAGGTGGACAGCTCTGAAGTCCTCTAACATAGTCAATGCCTTTATGCAACCTCGGCCCGTGTACCCTGCTTTAGCTCCACATGTGTCAGAGGAATTTTCAGCACCGTGGACCCTCCACTGTGAACTTTTACCCTTTGGTTTCATTTTCAAACGCGCACACACACACACACACATAGACGAGTTAACCTGCGCAGCCCCAGCGGGCAGTGTATACATACGCCACCCTGCATTAATGATCAACTGCACTATGGCTATTAGACTGAGCATGTTGTTATGATTTCTACACATTCTCATCAGGGTGAAAAGGTGTTCTTAGGCCAGGGAGGAATGAAGGGCATCTCCTGTTCAATCCCCACTCCCCACCCTTTGGTTCCTAAAGTCTTGTAATTAAGAAATACAGCTCAAGGTAACATGCTCTGAAGACCTTTGCCTACAGACATGAGGTAATGGTGAGGCTAATTAGGCTGCGGAGCCAGGGTGGGCGGAAGCTCCTGGCCTGAAGCCCCATTAGTCTATAGAACAGTTTCCCTATGGTCAAGGGCATTTACCCGGGGATGAGGAAAACAGAGTGGCATCGCTGGCTGGCTCCTTCTGTAAAGCCATGGTGATGGACTGAGTCACCACATGAAAGGCTGGGCAAATGCAGGATAGCAGAACGCCGGAGAAAGAGAAGCCAGATACTCAAAAAGAAAGGCTCCTTCAGGACGAGCGCTTATGAAAAAAAATGAGAAATTTCAGCAAAAGCTCCTTACCCTGCCTACCCTCTTCTGTCTTGTTACACAGGCAGGACTTATCACATTGAGCAGCGTTCAGGATGCCCTGATGCTGTAATTTTAACTCAGTAAATCAAAAATATTTGCAGCGTATATCGTAATGCCAGACATAGACATTTCGCTTAAATGGTTTCCGAAATGTGTCAGGGGGACATAGTATGAACCCCTATGACATGTCACTGGGCTCAGAAGAGGACTGGCTTTCTGACTTCTCCACAACTTAATCCCCATTTGTTCGTCTGCCCGGCCCACTTTTCCTGCCTCTGCCCTGCTTGTCTGGCCCTGGCCCTCATCTTCTTAACAAAGGATTCAGTTAATGCATGGATTTATGGACATGAAAATAAATACATCAAAATGCAAGAAAGAGAGCAATTTATGAGACCTTACTGCAACATTAATCCCTGGAATCCGAGATAAAAGCTGAACTTTGCGTTCTATAAATCCTCAGATTCCTAACTGTTAAACTATTATTGGCGTCGGCATGAAGACGGAGAGCAGGTCTTTGATTTGGTGAGCGCCAGTGTTCATGTCTGAGCTGGGGAAGCCATCGCTTGGCCTCTACTCACATGGCAGCTCACTCTTCAAGAGATGACAGAGAAAGATGAATAGAGAGGACGAGGGATTTGTTATCTTAAATCAGTCCGGGGCTGCAGGCAGACTTTTATAAAATTATAAAGATTTAAGAGAGTGTCTCTTTTTTTTTTTTTTGCTACTACTTACCATAGGGCAATGCCTTTTAAAGTTCCATTTTATTCATCAAATACACAGACCCTAATGTACTGTATACACACCTAGTATTTTTTCAGTTTTACATCATAACTCAGCTAAAGTACCTTGGCATATGTGGCCGATTCCTCTCGTTATCCAGTCAGGGGAAACCTAATCTGCGAACATGTGTTTCTGTTGTCCCCAGTTGAAACGGAATAAAGCACAGCATCCGGGCTCCCATCCCTCTGACAATGGCGTGGGCTCCTTAAGGCGCAGGCTGATGACCCGTCAAGGAACCAAGAATCAAAACAGCATGTCCGTCACTACCTTTGATGACACTGAATCAGGCGCTCATCGTTTGTTATAGAAACAGGTCTTGGGAGTCCGTGGCGCATCACTCCCTTCTAGGGCAATTGGAGAGCTATCAAAACATAGCTTGACGCCCTAAATCAGTCAAATAAACAGATAGAAACCCCTACAGCGGCTGAGATAGTAGGTGAAGACAAACTTTAGTATAATGGGTTGAACCGTGGAGTGAAAAATACTCAAACCTAAAATACTGTAGAGGAAAGAGCAGCACAACAACATTGACTCCTTCAAGTCTGATACTGGGACACCTTAACTCATGAGATCCTTGGTAAAAAGGTCAAAAGCAATGGTCCACCTTTGGCATTGCGACGTGAGAGGAAATGGGATCGATTACCACTCACTTAGAACCTTCAGAATGTCTATGCCAGAATGCCCCTGTCCAAGCATTCCCTCAACCGCCCAACTACCCAGGACAACGCAGGCTGGTGTTTGTCTTGTGTTAAACATGGTGGATCATTAAGCTTGAAGGAGAAAACCTTTCTCACTCACCTACTCACTCACTCGACCTGCCTTAGCTCAGAGGGCATGATGGGACAGCACCATCTTCCCGTATGAACAGCTGGTAGCCTTTGAGTCTCCCCCAGTCACTCTGTTATCCTAATTAAGAAGAAAGACAGCGAGAGAGAAAGACATGAAGCGAGAGCAACCCGTGGAATAACTCGCTCCTCCCTTCGGCCTGAGTGAGTGACCTTCCCTGCCAGCTCCTCCTCCTGCAACTCACCGCGACCTTATCCGCCTTGGCTTGGAATTCTCCCTTGCTCCACACAGCCATCAAAGTGAACACTGTGTAAAAGAGGAAATGTGAAGGTTCGGCATCCTGATTTGGATTGGTGGGGGATTTTTTTGGAACTTCATCAAGCGAAGGTCCGTTGAATCCTCCAGTGGTTGGATGCTGGATTTCTCAAGAGCCCCCTTTTACCACCCCCGCCGACTCCCCCATTCACAGAGCCACTGTTTTCAAAGGTCCAGGGACATCTGAGTTAGTAATTTGGCACACAGCTGTAGCAGGACACTGGGGTTCAATTGGGCTGCACTGCTCTGGCGGTTTCAGCAGTAGTCAGGCCCTTTAGTCTACTGGAAACCCCTATACAGCCCATATGAAACCCAGAAATGTTGTTTCCTAAGAACCTTTATGATTGAAATGTCATCTATAGGCCTAGTGGATCAAATTAAGCTTGGTTGTTAAATTTGAGTAATTAGAATAATAAGCTAATTAAGGCACTAAAATGCAGCAAACAAATATTTGCTAAGATATAGTAGCACAGGGGTGTCAAACTCATTTTCACTAAGGGCCACGCTGGAAAAAGAGAATCACACCAAGGGCCAGACATGTACAGTAGAGTTTATTGACGTGCTTTTGTTACTGCATGTCACTTTTTTTTTAAAACTTTGGTAGCTTTTTTCCTCATTTTTATTCCGACTTTTTTGTGGCTTTCTCAGACATTTGTCACCTTTTTATAAATGTGTTGCTTTTTCTGACATTTTTGTCACATTTTTGTTGACATGAAGCCCTACAACAGTTATCAAAAGAGTTCCTTAGCCATCGTAGAATTTAGCAAATCAAGCAAAACAATGATAAAAACAACCTAAATATGAAAACTCTCTGCTTCTGGGGGAACTTTGAGTCAGCAAATCTGCCATATTTTGCCTTGAATGTCAGGTAATTGCAGTTTAAAAAACACTTTCCTGTGTTTTTCTTTTGGCGCACAACTAGGTGGGCCAAAATTTATTGTGAACCCAAATTGATATACAGGCCGGATCTAAAGCTGCAAGGGGCCGGATTTGGCCCGCGGGCCTTGACTTTGACACGTGTGTAGTAGCGTAATGACATTCTGAGCAGAGAATGAAGTGACACTCCCTCTGTTTGTTGTAATCTGAGCTTCTCTGGTCTAGCCGGTCCGGCTGCGGATGTTAGCGCATGTAGCCGTGAAAAGTGTAGGTAGTTCACGTATTGGGGAACGCACTGTGAGAGCCGTGTGGAGGCAATCCCATCCCGCTGTTTTTTTTCAGTATTTAGAGCACAGCTCCTTTAAACATCCACTAGGTTTCTGTTCCACTGAAGAGATGAGAAACAACGGCAGAGGAAAACATATGATCTGAGTGGACTAATATACCTCAAATTAATACATAAAAAACACACATAAATGTCATATTTCCATCACATTTTCTGCATCGTTTCAATTTATTTTAGGTTTGACTCGTGCTCTTTTAATTGTCATCTCTTGTCAGAATTTGCGCCACCAGCTGTTTATCTGCATGTACCCAAATGCAAATATTCACATAACCGTAGCGGATGGAAACTTTCTTTTGCTGATTTTTAGTAAATTTGTTTAAAATGTAGGACAAATGTAACGTTATATAGAAACTTGGCTTAAGACAAGTGCACTTTAGTATAGTTTCGGAATACAATTACAGGTACAGTATATGCAAGTTGTGTGAAGATCTACAGTGACAGATTAATAGTTGAAGTGAAGAATACAGTTTAAACTTATTTTTCTGAATTTTTATCTTTATATATAACAGGTCAGATTGGAGAGACAGAGGCCAACGAGCCACCAGGAAGCCAATAACAGTTTAAAATTCATTAATTAAAGGCGTTTGCAGTGTGGGAAAAACACTCAGATATTGTCAAAATCCAATTCAGCTGTAATGGCCACAGCCGGTTATTGACAATTAATCTTTAACGCTGTCATTTACAACAAGATGAAAGGTGTCAACTCTGTTTGCACAACTGTGCACTCTGAAGTGAAGTTCTGTGACGGGAGCTGAAAGATGTGGCTGGAATATTCTTATCAAAACCGAACAAAGATAGATGTGAATGACACTTAAGGGTACAAATCCCTTACCTGACAGGCCAGATTGGTTTAGCACAAAATTCTGGGCCCTGTAGAAAGGCCTTTTCTATGGGCCCCTCCCCACATCCACAGCTATTCATTCTAGCATCTTTTTGGACTCTCCTCACATGAGGGCCCTGGGTACTTAGTCCCCTTTTCCCCCCCAGTCCGACGCCCCTGCACAGAACCATCTGAGAAGCCACTGTAGCCCAGGCTTGATAATGACACCCCTATATTTTATTTTAAGGTATTCCTTTTATTTTCCAAGTTATTTAAATGTGGTCAAAAGTAGTTGGTAAAAGCTATGGGAGAAAATAGTGGAAAATTATTTAACTTTCACATATTCTTTTGTTGGCTTTGATGGGCCTTGTGAATAAGCCAACAGATGAACTTGGGTCCGTGAACTGACCAATCAGCTATGGTCCGTGAGCTGACCAATCAGCTATCAACTAGGCTGCGTTAGAGCACTAGATTTACGTCTCCTCAAGTCCCTTTTGGCGCCTGCATTGGGACGTAGGAGGCTGCCGTTATTCACTCGAGCGAAAGAGCTGTGTCTGAATCCACTGTCGTCACGGAGTTAAAGACAGTGAATGCCGTTAAAATGGTCAGGTTTTTGGTGGAGATTTGAGAAATGCTACGCAGGGGAGGTCCAGTCCACAGAAGAATATTGAATCACATCGACTCCTGAGATCCCAGAGATTTCCAGAGTTTCAAGATTCCCAGTCCAGTCGGCTGGGTGGCGAGCTACAGGATTTGAGACTCTGAACTTAGACGGATTGCTCTGGATTCCTTCTTCATGGTGGTAGGACAAACCGAACCAAAACTCATAAGGGCCCCAACGTTGAACATCTCTGAACTCACATCAAAGAACAATTGAGCTCATAGAACTGGAAAGGGTTTCTTTTATGTGCGCAAGTTATTATTTTTTAGTTTGTTATTTTTCACACCTGTGTTTTATCTGTATGTATGCTAAATGTCTGTGTATTAATACACTTCTCAACTTTATCCTGGTCTCTTAGTTTCTATTTTGACGTTCAATTCTCTGGCTCTTAACAATCTAGTTTTCTTCTGATTCTGGTCCAAATTCATTCTGATATCAACTACATATCACTACTACGAGCTATTTCATAAAGGTACATTCTTACTACATTGTAATAAGGGTTACACCATCATTGTAAACGAACGTCAGGATGCTGGTTCGCCTGAACCACTGGAAAAAAATGTCACCTCTCTACGGAAGAGGAGTAGGGCCACATGTGAAAAAAATTAGTTAAAATTAGAGTTTAAAGTCAGAATTCAGACTTTCTCAGAATTCTGACTTTATTAATCAGAATTCTGACTTCATTTCTCAGAATTCTAAACTTTATTGTCAGAATGATAACTTTTTAAGACTTAAAAAAAGTCAGAATTCTGACTTTAAACTCAGAACTCAAATAAGTTTTTCACATGTGGCCCTAATCCTCTTCTGTATAGCTCTCAATCGTTGCCCAGTTGAAGACATTAACAATTCATTTTACAATGGAAATACAAGTTTTAGTTGGATTTTCTTTAATATAAAATGTAGCAGTTATCAAGAATAATGTAAATTCATACAACAGCATTTCATTTTACAGCAAGAAATTAAAAATATTTTCTGGAGACTGTACAAATCTGATACTGATCAATAAAATAGATGGCAGAGGGGCAGAACAAGATATGAAGAGGTGAACAAGAAAATAATATATAAAAGGTTGCTAAATGCGAAACTAAAGTGAATAAAAGACTAGGGGCAAAGTAAAGGGGTGACGGGTGTTAAAGTTTCTTTAAAATGTGTGATATTACTGAAATGCAATAACACTCATATTACACCTTTTTTTTTTTTAAATGGACACAAATCCCCCCCCCCCAAGAGTTAAATGACAAGATGGATACTGCTCTCATGTCTGCACATTAAGTATGGAGCCTGAGACATAAGCTTTTAGCTTAGCAAACAGACAAAGCATGGGGAAACAACTACTCTGGCTCTCCCCAGAAGAAAAAATGCGTGTACCAGCACCCTTAAAGGTCCCATGTCATGAAAATGTCACTTTATGAGTTTTTTTAACATTAATATGCGTTCCCCCAGCCTGCCTATGGTCCCCCAGTGGCTAGAAATGGTGATAGGTGTAAACCGAGCCCTGGGTATCTTGCTCTGCCTTTGAGAAAATGAAAGCTCAGATGGGCCAATCAGGAATCTTCTCCTTATGATGTCATAAGGAGCAAGGTTACCTCCCCTTTCTCTGCTTTGCCCGCCCAGAGAATTTGGCACACCCATGAGAGAGAGACATCATGGCTTTCAAAAGAGAAAAGTGGCAGTTGGTCAAGGCCACACCCCCACCCTCCACCCTCCACCCTGCCCCCCCCCCCCTCTCTCCTCCTCAATAGCTACAGACACAGAAATGGCACATCCTAAGGAAAGCTCATTGTGGGACTGGCTCTAGTGGCTGTAATTCTGCACCAAGGCTGAATTTCTGTATTATTGGACCACTAAGGCCTATATAAAAGAGACTTCAGATACAGTATTAGGGGACTACTAGGGTCTATATAAAAGCATCCAAAGAGCACCATGTCATGGGACCTTTAACGCTTATAAATAAACAAATATCTTGTTCACAAACCGAAACAAGATCATAAAACCACAACTTTAGAAGTGCTGCTAATCGCCTCTTGGCTCTACATCCACAAATAATACATAGACATGACAGTGGGATCAATCTTCTCAACTTACTGTTGGCAGGAAAGCAAATAAGAGGGAAAACTATTCCTTTAAAGTGTAAAATCATCAGGTGTTCACATTAGAAGCAAAGAACCAAGGAGCTACCAGGGCTGTAACATTATTAATGATAATAATACAGCCAGGATTAATGACTAGCTGCTTTGACAACCAGTTGGGAGTTAAAAAATGAAAAATACTGAGTAAAACCAGGGAAGTGTGCTGTGGACTCTCTATTAGCTGCATTGCTGAAGCCATTTTTATGTGAATAAAAATAAAGACTCCACCCTAATAAAACACAATTGTGAACATTTTCTTCTAGGAGACAGCCAAAAGGGTCCAGTTCTGGGACTTTAAATGGCAACGCTGTTATTCTGGGCACCTTCATATGAAGGGTGGCTTTCCAAAATGCTCCTAAATGGATTATATAACACCTAAATAAAATGTCTCTCTATGTGCTTTGTAGGGGGAAAACTAGACTAGGGTGATAAAATCAAAACACTTGACTTAAAAAAAAAAAAAAAAAAAGAGACGCCTCTGATGTAAAACGCTGTCAGAGAGGTGGCTACAGTTGCGATCAGGTTGCTTTAAAAGTCAAGATATGTATATATAAAAAGGTATGAAAAAAAAAAAAAACAACCCCGGAGGATATTAGAAAATATATTAATTTCTCTTAAATAAAATTACACTTACCGCCCTTTTTTGAGTGTACCTGACAATGTTTTGTTTGGAGTAACAGTCATGGAAGCATTATAGAAGCACAGAAATATAGTTAAGACAGAAGGCAAATAGGTTTTCTTTTCCCTCCCTTTTTGCCCGCGCAGAGGTTGTGTTCTTTTACAGACATATGCATGTAAGTTGTCCACCAAGAAGAAATATGTCAACCCTTTGGTTTCTAATGGCCTAATGTTATAAACACACTAAAGACGGAGTCCTGGTTGGCCTGGCGACTGATGATGTGCTGGCAGGACTGCTGGTGCTGTGATGGTCCAGGCTCGTTCCACATTCTGGTTTTGGACCAAGGAGCTCAAACTCGTGGCTCGTAGTTGTGTGGCCCAGACTGAGACCCAGATCAATGTCCAAGGCCCATAATCTGGACAAACCCTCAGCCTCAGCCCTGTAGATTCACATCCAGACCACAGCTGAGGTCTAAATCCAACCCTGATCCCAAGCAAAAGCTTATTCTTAGCTCTGTGCAGCTCAGGTATGGCGACACAGCAGTCTGGCGCTTTCTTGTTTTATCCTGCCCCCCCACCAACCCAACCCAACCCCCAACACGAGCCACAGCAGACATAAAAAAGATAAAATACCTGCATATATTTGTCAAAGCCCTTCCCTTTTCTCCCTGTACACTCTGTGTGGATCTCAGGAGTGAGTCCAGCTGACTGGAACCCAGTGAGTCTCCGTCTCCACTTTCTTTAGTGCCAACCGCAGCTCGCTGAAGGCTGCCGAGAGGTCATCATTGACTATGACCTTCTCAAACAGGTGGCCATGTTGAGTCTCCAGCATCTGGGCAGTGGTCACCATCTCCTCAAAGTCCTCCTCCTGCAGTGTGTACGTGAGAACAGAGCAAAGATGACAGAGATGCACAAACCAAAGGCAAAACGGTTCATTTGAGGGTGCCTATCTGCTGCAAAAAGAAAACACTGGCCACAGTAAACAAGAGGGGAAGATAAATTCACGTACTGCAAACACAAATTACATGGCCTTGAACACACAAATAAACATCAAATGGCCGGTACGGAGCCCGTTCTAACCTCCCAGAGACATGGTACCCACACATGAACCCTGGCACAGACCACGCACTAAAACCTCCCCATGCAACGACCTGACCTCAAGGAATTTTCATCATTTCCTCACACGGTTATCCAATTCTCAAAGAAAATATTCTCAAAATATCCTCAAAATGTTGAGGACAAAACATAACCATCATTTCCCAAAAGAAATACATACAATATTGCCAGTCTGGATTTGATATGTGCGATAGGGAAATGACAGCGTGCGGCGACGCTGTTCTATTGTCAGGACTGAGAGATCAGACCGTGTGAACCTGCTGCACAGCCTGTTGCATTTAGTGGAGTTGACAAGGTGTCAAAAATGGACATAATAATAATAATAATATCAAAAAGCAATTCAACTCATGGCTTTATTTGAAATTCTGTGTTTTTGACTTGGAAAAATCTGATGTTCTCATGATCAAAGATGAAAAATGATGTCAGGGGTTAGGTGTAGAGGTTTACAGCGCAGCCAATCAAATCTTAATTTTATCTAACAATGGATTTACTCTGAATGAACCCAGCAGCAGATCACAGGGCACAATCATACCTTGGGTTATCTCATTTAGATGTAGAGTCATGAAGACTTTGCTGCGGTCAACAAAAAATAGACTTCAAACATTCAGCTCAGAAATGACAAATTATTGCAATTTTGTTGCAGGGATAACACACAAATGCACACCTGATCAGTTTGCTTTTAAATGTTGTTAAACAGTTAACACAATAAAGTGAAGTAATCTTTATCTCAGGAGATTTACTAATAGTATAATTGCTTGGCACTTTATAGCCAAGACTTGCTTGTGAGTTGCAAAACAATTACTTTATCCCACCTCTGAGCAGAGCAAATCAGATTTTAAGTTAACTATTCAGACACTTCGAATATTAATCTGAGCCTGTCAGCGGCAAAACAAGCACTTTTGTGAAGGTAAATACAAGCTGGACAACTGCCCTATTAACTAACATTGTAGCTTGTTTCGCCGCTGCCGACTGCACCGATCTCGCTTAATACTAGACCAATGTCAAAGATTGTTGTTCCCATCAATCACTTAAGACACAAAAACATAGGAAAATAGGGTCCAGGTTGAAAAAAACGGTGGTTACCATTTAAACAGGCGTGCTCCAAAGGGATGAAGAGTTTTCCAAGTCAATATGCAAATCAGCTGTCCAGTGTAAAGAATAAAACCACGTGCTAACAGTGAGGAATAGCCAAATAACATATTTTTATCAGGGTAGGAGTAAATATTGGCTATCTGGGGCTCCTGCATTCATAGATAGAGCATTCTGAAACAACCCAGGTATCTCTCCATGGTGGTCCCTCTGAGGCTTTCTGGTTTCAGCTGTGTGGGCCCTGGCTGACCCTGCCCTCGGTGCAACAGCAGGGCTAAAGTGGCTGCACTGATTTAGCCTCATGTTTTTACTGGGAACACTCAACTTTAGATTTCTGGATAGATATGGTTTTATAGTGAACCCCCATTGCCAAACACACAATTATAAATACACGCAGATGCACAAGAGCTCAAACATACACACATACATACCCATACCCACAAACAGGCCGGATCAAGCTGTGTGTGCGTACAGTGTGTACGCACATAAACACAGCCTCGTTAAAGTTTAAAGCTCCTAAACGGTTGCGCTTTTGGAGACGCTCCTTCTAGCCAGGAGTTACTTCAGAATGTTTCTGGTGGTTTTCCGCTTCATAATGGATTAGCTGCGCAGCTAAATATACACACTCGCTCGCTGTGTCACTCAGCAAAAGCCCTGTCTGTGTTTCTCGTGGCCGGCTGGCTCTCATGTAGCTACCTTACAAAAACCGACCCACACCATCTCACACTCTATTGTCTTTTGCGAGGAACGTGCGATTGTTTTTTTAGCCTGTGTCTTGGAGGATGACAAAAAAAAAAAAAAGGACGGGCTCAGGGAGGACAGAAGTTGTTTGTTGACCTGCGGAGAAAAGTGTCCTCCAGTGGGACTATATTCTCTGTCATCTGGACCGAAGCCCCTGCAGGTCTTTCACTATTGGACCAGGACTTACAGATGACCACTGTGCACAAAGCCAGGAAGACAACACGTCTGACCTTTCCTGGCAACTAAAGGAACCTGGGAGAGACTGTACACTGTTTTGTGAGTGTGATGTTTCCATGTCCACCAGCGAGTCTCTGCGTCTCTCTCTAGTTAGACCATTCCAGGTAAAAGAACATTAATCACGGCAGGACGCCCCCTAAGGGACAGCGAGCTGGGTAGACAGATGGAAAAAAGAATCAAAAAACAGAGGAAGAAAATAATAAGATAGATGTAGGATGAAATAAAAGGGGCAGAGGGATGGATATAATGAAGGTAAAAGAGCCTAATGGAAAACTGGGCAAGTAGGAGTGAGTGGATATTCTTTGGCGTCCACTGATCCGCACTGGATCGCTCTCCTCAGAGGGCAGTTTGAGCTGATGCCACTTCTGGAGGGCCAAACTTGTGAAGAAAAACACCGGGGACTCATTTATCCCCACCGCCATTAGATTGCTTAATTTCCACATGAAATGATGTAGCGTCGTGTGCCTGCTTAAGTACTTTGTTCCAGCAGAGATAAATTGCAGTTTACATTGCACATTACGTATGAGGCTATTGACTCTCAGTTTGGTTTTACCACTGTTTGTCCACGCTGCACATACTGCAGACTTGAATCAATGCCATGTTTTTATGGTTGTGTTGTTATGGTTTTCTTTTTTGCATTTATCATATTTGTGAGCCTACTGTGTTCGTTTTACTGTAAATTCTGTTTAGAGAGGAAAATTCACCTTATGGGAATATATACCCTTTCAGCCCAAAGCAGCATGTGTCAGCCTCAGGTATCATCTTTTAAAACCACCACGCACACCATGTCCTCAGCGGGAAACCTGCTTTATTAATCCCAATCAAACACACCTGTGTCAAAAACCAAGCAGATCTTTCCAAATCAGTTTTAAAGTGCTCATATTATGCTTTTTGGCTTTTTCCCTTTCCTTTATTGTGTTATATATATATCTTTGTTGTGCACGTTATAGGTTTACAAAGTGAAAAAGCCCAAAGTCCCCCCCCCAAAGGGACTTACCATCTCCAACAGAAACCACTGTTAACAAACTGCTCCAAACAGCTCTATTGTAGTCCAGCCTTTACTTCAGAGACAAACGTGGTCACTTTGTAACACACGTTATAATGCTCGCCTAGCTGCTAGCGTGGCACTCCCTCATACTTTGCTTCTGACTGGCTAGTAGTCCTTACCTAGGTACTGTCAGGGCACGCCCTCATACTCCGCTTCTGACTGGCTAGTAGTCCTTACCTAGGTACTGTCAGGGCACTCCCTCATACTCTGCTTCTGACTGTCTAGTAGTCCTTACCTAGGTACTGTCAGGGCACGCCCTCATACTCCGCTTCTGACTGGTTAGTAGTCCTTACCTAGGTACTGTCAGGGCGCCTGCCCTCATACTCTGCTTCTGACTGTCTAGTAGTCCTTACCTAGGTACTGTCAGGGCACGCCCTCATACTCTGCTTCTGACTGGCTAGTAGTCCTTACCTAGGTACTGTCAGGGCACGCCCTCATACTCTGCTTCTGACTGGCTAGTAGTCCTTACCTCGGTACTGTCAGGGCACGCCCTCATACTCTGCTTCTGACTGTCTAGTAGTCCTTACCTAGCTACTGTTCATGTGCGACTCCCAACAAGATGGAACACTCTGTAGCTAAAACAGAGAGCTCAACACACAGGGTGAAAAGAGGAGCTGCTGCAATGTGCAGTACAACAACAATATGGATAACCTATTCTGGTACAACCTCTAAATACAATTATGAACCTGAAGATGAGCATAATATGAGCACTTTAAATGATTGTGGTAACTTCAGATAATATGTTATTTTCGGCACTAAGCACATTATAGCCTGAATTATGCATTGCATCAGCTTGTTTTTGGTTGCTTTTAAAACCCGCTTCAGCTTCTCTTTGAAAAGTTACTCTGAATCATCTCAAGCTCAAACAATGGGGCTAAAGTCCGACTCTTCAGACTGCTGAAACAATGAGACGACTGTTCCTCAGCCTTTATCATTAAAGCAGACATCAGTCTCTCTGAGAGAGAAATACAGCTGGCGGTGAATAGAATATGTCTGAGATGACTCACCCAGCAGCTTCTCTTTCAGAGCCTTTAATAGCAAATCGGAGGTAGCTTATGTCCTGTCAGTGTGCATGAACATTTACACAGAACCTGGTTTGTAACCTGGCTGAAATATGCCTCCTTGTCACACAGTTTTATAGAGGTGTATTTGTGTTACTTGAGAGAATAGCAGAAGCTAATAAAGGGACAGTGAGTAATAACAGCAACAGCATGGTTTGTTAGCAATCATCCTGTTTCAGACAACTAAAGCTCATTGTTCTCAGAACCCTTGCTAAGAAATGATATTTCACTGACTGGCTAATGCAAGCTGAGATAGTGTTTGGATATAGGTTTTAAAAGTTTGACAGTGAAGTGAAATATCTAAGGGATGTTTCTGTTCAACTGTGACCTACTGTATAGCTGCACACTGTACTGCATGTATGATAGCACCTGAGTGTGTTTGACTGAGCAGAGCCAGCACGCTCAGGGAGGAGGACGACTCTGGGGCAGCCCAAAGAACTGTGCTGTTAGCCCCATACAGTTCGCTCTGTTGCTTACGCTGTTGTTGCTTCCTCAGCTCACAATAATCAGTGGAGCTGCATGTTAGGTGGAGTGTTATTTCAGGAGAAAATATGATGCAATCAATATTTATTTACACAAGTAGAGAATGCTGAAGTAGAGAATAAAAGTCACTTTGTACTGTACTGTCCATTCTACAATGATCTAAGAAAAATACTCTCTGATAAAGTACCAACTCAGGTAGAAGAAAACATTCAACTTACGCACAGTAGCGGGCTCATAGAGTAGATGTTGCAGAGCATCATTTTGCCTAGTGTATAAAAGTTCAGTATATGTCTGTCTGTCTTGCTCTCTCTCCAGTTTGTCCGCCCTTACTACTTTATTTGCCTAAGCTGTTTATTTACATTTTTTTTCCTAAACCATCATTTATTTTGGTCTGAAAAGGTTTTATGTAGAAATGTTAACTTTTTGTTTGTACCCTCCTTGTATTTATCTGTTTTTTTTGTGTTGAATTGTAAACATTATATCTGTACACTTTATGTACTTATTCTGTTTTGTGTGAAAACGAATGGGAACTTAGTGACAGTGTGTTTATACAATGAAAGGCGGCTCAAGTTTATTGAATGAGAAGAAAGGCAGGAATGCTCAAAAATGTGTGGTGACTTAGTAACACATGAAGTCACCACTGAAGATGAACATGAAAATGTTTTTCAGGTGTTTTTTGGGGAAAATTCAAGTCCCAATTTCATAAGGTCTTTAAAATACTTACCACCCTGACATGACAATGAAAAGTAAAACTTAAATGATTATGGAATTAGGGATCCCCCAGTCAGAGCTGGTTAATGTGCATGTTATTTGCATGTTTTCAATAAATACATATATATAGCATAAATGAAGCCCCAGCTGGTAAAAGGCGCCACTCTTTGCCCACCACTTTGAATTTCACCTGCAGACCCCGGCTCACTCCCCATCACCCTCTCCGCTGTTCCTCTTCTTCACTCATCCTCAAAGTGCTAGTTTGTCTCTGTCTCATTTGACAGCACCGACTCTTATTCAGCTTCTCTCTGTCTCTCTCCCTCTCTCCCTATGGGGTCCCATCAGGCCATCTGTGGTGTGTTGCTGACCGAAATCTTGGCCTCAACGCTGCATGTGGCGAGCGAGACACGCGTGCAGGGGAGCGAGCACCGGGGCTTGATGGGGCTGGGAAAACCATCATCCACCCTAACCACCAGCCCCCGCATCCATGCTCCCCCAACTCGGCAACTTCACAGCAGCACCGAACGCCAGCTAATTGATTTCATCTGCGTCAGGCTGGGGATAAAGGTGTGTAAGGGATGACCTCATCATTCACTCACTCTCACACACACACACACACACACACACACACACACACACACACACACACACACACACACACACACACAGTGCAGATAGTGTTTCTGTTATTTCTTCTTGCTGCTAATCTGTTGTGTGGGTTTCTACACTGTAACACATTACTTTGTGTTTAGTGTGTTCCCCAGCTACAATTTTTTTTTTTTTTTAAGATTATTTTTCTGGGCTTTTTCTGTCTTTAAATTCTTGACGGGACAGCTAGGTGAGAAAGGAGAGAGAGAGAGAAGGGGGGGGAAGACATGCAGGAAAGTGTCACAGGTCGGATTCGAACCCTGGACCTCTGCTTCGTGGCATAAACCTCTCAGTATATTTCCGCCTGCTCTACCACTGATCCAACCCGGCCACGCCCCAGCTACACTCTTCACGTGTCTGATCTTGCAACATATACATTTCAGCATCTTATAGTCATTGCACGTTGGCAATTTTTGACGATAAAACTTGATTTGCTCCCTGGCTGTATGCTCAATATTTCCCTTTATCCTTACTTAATGTATATCCTATTAGCAGTATCCTGTTATTTTCTGCTGTAGTGATTTCCTCAGAGGGGTCATTAAACTTTCATTTACCTTAATCTCATCTGAAAAGCATTTACAAATATCATGAAATTTGGGAGCACCAGCCAGGCTACCCACTGAAATGTATATCAAATTGATTTCCTGTCATTGTCTAAATCAAGGAAAACCTGACCCATCTGGTACTTCAAGCAACTTAAAAAACTCTAAACAACATATTATGTTGATGAATGTCTGATTCAGTGGGAGAAATAAATGTTCTCCCCATGTTCTCTTACCGTGAATGGCTTGGCAGAACCCTTGTCGTCCTTGCCAGATAGGATTTTGCCGTTCTGTCTGGTCTCCCTCAACCTCTCGATCGTAGGAGGCTTTACCAACACTATAAAGGGTTTAAACTCTGCCGTCCGCAGGTGCTTTAGGGTCTTAAAAGAGAAAACAATAAAAATAAATATGTATATATATATATATATATATATATGAATTTAAAAGCAAAGGAGATGTTAATTGAGCAACAACAGAGGAGGACAGCAATACAATTGGAATGTTAAAGTAATTTAATAAACATTTATCAACCTAATAATCATGAAGTGGATAAAGAGGGGACACATCAGTAGTGTGTTTAATGCAGGTGCTTCCCAACTATAGGCTGGGACCCCCCCAAGGTGTGGCACATGTCAGGGGTAATGGGATGATTAAAGGAACTATTGTTCAAACCAGTCAACAATGGGTTGTTGCATTTTAAAGGGTTAAAAGCCCCAAAAAGTTGACAAACAGTGGTTGAGTGCATGGGTTAGGCCTCTGGTTGTGTAGCGCATGTGGTTCTTTTAGAAGATAGCAGAGGATACATTTCTGTCCGCATCTGCCCTGCCTTCTGGTCTCCTCTTTCTGGTTTACGATTGCATTAAACAACACCACCCATCTTGTTCTCAAGGGGTATAAGAGAGTTCAGAGCTGGTTAGTGGTGGCGTCAGGCTTCAGGCTCTCCCCCGGTTCTGACATCGTGATCAGGGCTTGCAACTGTGCTAATAGGCAGTGGGTCCAAACCCACAACGGATAGAAAGATGGGTCAAAAAACCAAAAGAGGGGCAGGAGAAGAATCACTGGGAAGCATTTATCTCGGCTCTCCTCAGCCGTCACCAAGTCAGCATGGGAGCAATAACATGCTTTGACACTGCCACTGATCTGATCCATGAGTCAGAGGGCTCATGGGCTCATAGGGCTCATCACACAAAACAAAATCAAATATGACACAATTTCATACGATCAACCATAACAACCTGGAAGACATTATACAACACCTGAAAACCTCCTCCTGTTGCCTTGATATTCTACCAACAGGTGTTTTCAAAAATGTTTCGAATTGTTTGGCTTCTGATCTTCTACAGATTGTAAACACATCTCTGCTCTCAGGTATCTTTCCACAGGCCCTAAAAACTGCAGTAATCAAGCCACTCCTAAAAAAGAACAATCTAGACACGTCACTAATGAGCAACTATAGGCCGATATCAAATCTTCCATTTTTAAGCAAAATCATAGAAAAAGCGGTTTTTCAACAACTCAACCTTTTCTTATCACTAAACAACAGTTTTGATGCCTTCCAGTCAGGTTTTCGACCACACCACAGCACTGAGACGGCTCTCGTTAAAGTCTTTAATGACATCCACTTAAACACAGATAGTGGCAAAATTTCAGTCTTAGTATTACTTGGTCTCAGTGCTGCATTTGATACAGTCGACCACGACATATTACTTGACCGATTGGAAAACTGGGTTGGTCTTTCTGGCTCAGTACTAAAGTGGTTTGAATCCTATTTAAAGAATAGGGACTACTTTGTGTCTATAGGTAATTATACAGCATACAAATATGACATGCGGAGTTCCCCAAGGCTCAGTTCTGGGGCCTCTTCTGTTCAACATCTACATGCTTCCACTGGCTCAGATTATGGAAAACAACAAAATAAGTTACCATAGTTATGCGGATGACACACACATTTACATAACCTTATCACCAGGGAATTATAGCCCAATACAACAACTGAATATGTGCATTGAACAAATTAACGACTGAATGTGCCATAACTTTCTTAAATTAAATTAAGAAAAAACTGAGGTGGATGTTTTTGGAGCAAAAGAGGAACGATTAAAGGTCAGCACTCAGCTTCAAACGACAATGTTAAAAACAACAGACAAAGCCAGAAATCTTGGTGTAGTCATGGACATGAATTTTAAAAGCCACATTAAGACAATTACAAAATCAGTCTATTATCACCTAAAAAATATATCAAGGGTTAAAGGACTTATGTCTCAGCAGGATTTGGAAAAACTGTACTGTAACGGTGTCTTTACAGGTCTCCCTAAAAAATCAATCAGACAGCTGCAGCTGATTCAGAACGCTGCTGCCCGAGTCCTCACTAAAACCAAGAAAGTGGATCACATCACTCCAGTACTGAAGTCTTTACACTGGCTTCCAGTGCCTCAAAGAATTGATTTCAAAATACTTTTGCTGGTTTATAAATCACTAAATGGTTTAGGGCCAAAATACATTTCTGATCTGCTACTACACTATGACTCACCCAGTCGTCTGGGACAGGTCTACTTGTTGTCCCCAGAGTCAGAACTAAACAGGGGGAAACAGCGTTCAGTTTTTATGCTCCACATATCTGGAACAAACTCCCAGAAAACTGCAGGTCCGCTGCAACTCTCACTTCTTTTAAATCCAGGCTGAAGACCTATCTTTTTAATGTTGCCTTTCTTTAAATAACCTATTTTTAACTGCTCTTTCTTTAAAATTCTTATACTGCACTGTACATTTTATTCTTGTCTTTTAATGATTTTAAATTGTTTTTAATTGTTTTCTAATTGCTCTTTACATTTTATTTTTTGTCTTTTAATGTTTTGAAATTGTTTTTAATTGTTTTCTGTTTTTTAATGTTTCATGTAAAGCACTTTGAATTGCCTTGTTGCTGAAATGTGCTATACAAATAAAGCTGCCTTGCCTTGCCATAGTGGAGGAAGGGGTGGGGGGGTCAGCTTACACAACACCACAAATGTATTCATAAAGCAAAAAAGCACAGACGCAAATGTACATACACCCACATGAGCTTCCGCAGACTCTTTCTCACACACTTTAGCCGAGGGCTCTGGGGCTGACTCTCATTGCTGCTCAGACCGGGGTGGTTTGAGAACCTGCCAGGCTAATCTATATAATGAAGTATTTGTGCCTGTCATTATCCACTGAGCAAAAACAAACAAAGGAGCTGATGGGGCAGCAGCTGGATGATACGGGCCCGACCCTGGACTAATGGGAATCATGCTCAGAGGTTTCTTGGGGCTCAGCGACAAGCCGGACATTTATGTAGGGTCTGATCGCCACCACCCAAGACATAAGCCGAAGAGGAAATCTTCAAATAGAGGAAATTAGCGGTTATTGCTCCCTGAAAATGCCCCCTTTAAAACCCACTTTGCTAACCTAGTAGGCAGCCAAGGCCTCAGGAAAGCCAGGGATGAGATAGATCTGTTTCTGAGGTAGGTAGGGGCAATGGTGCAAAAAGGTTAAAAATACAGGGAAGTGTGGGATGGTAAGATTCAAATGAGATAGAGAGGAAGGGTTTGTGTCACTTACATGAGGCTGGACATCCAATAAGCACACTTTGTTCTTGGAGAGGACGGAGCGTATCGAGTCTAGACTCGTTCCGTAGTAATTCCCTTTGTACTCGCCATACTCAATGAACCTGAGAGGTTGAAAGAGAGAAGAGATGAGAAGATTGTTAAGTAAGAAAACACCATTTTTGTGCAGGGATTAGTGTCTAATGCAACACTAATGTCCCTTTCGAAGTAACATTAGAATCTCGTCCTAATCTGGTCGACTGTGTCAGCACGCTCCTGAGATTTATCTTAGAAATAATGATATATAAAAACCCTACAAATCCACAGAGACAGGAGGATTACTCTTTCAACCGCTGACAGATCTGAAGATAGCATTCTCAAGCTGAATTGGAAAACCAGACGGTTTGGGCGAGCGTATTTTTAAATAATCTCCCATGCAACTATTTCAATTAGTAACACCTGTTTGTTCCAGAAAGACCACAAAGCCCCCGACTGCCTATCCCTCCTTTAATCCATGAGGATTTTAGCCCAGCAAGCAACTGCCTGGGCGCAAGCAAACAAAAACACTTCTCCACCAGATAATCTTCCCCCTTTCACAGCAATCAGCTGTCATGAGGAAAAAGCCACCAGTGTATTTTTAGCTAAAAACAACGAGGAAAAAAAAAGGCAGCGAGAAGAGTGGAAAGAATTTGAAGCTAATAGGACGAGCAACGGGCAGAATGACTGCCTCTGTGTAGCTGATGCCATGTAAAAAGAATTTTATGGTAATTGCCCATGTAAGAAAGTTTTACTGAGCCTTTTTTTTTTTTTTTTTAAAGGAAGCTTAAGTCTCGAACAAACCTCATATTTGGTTATGGGAAATTGATTTAAGAGCTTACAGTAGCCTGTATTGAAAAAACTCACACCTTGCAGCATTTTGCGCCGTTTGTCGTCAGAGGTGGAAGGTATATAGCTTACAGGAAGGCGTGCCAGTGTAGTGGAGGTTTGGCTATATTGAGAGTATGAATTGTTGCCATTTTGACACGGAACAGGGCTTCCCTTGGGAAAGTTGTTCAAGCTAAACACACGTTGTTGTGGACCCTTTTATTTCTGCATTGTTTCTGCTGCATGCAATGGGGCATAACGCAAACAAGGTCATCTCACTCCTCGTCTACTTTGCTGCCTTGTAATTTCAGCGTGGAGTGTCCCACGCATCCATCCCACATCATAGCTCTGTCACTCACCCCTCCGACTCCCTGAAAAACATTGCATGCCTCGACCTACACCGCAACATGGCCTAAATATACAGCACCCCCTTTCCCTTCTTCTCTCTACATGCTCTGACACTATGCCCTCACCACCACAGGCTTCCCACTGTGTGTTTGCGTGCATAAATGTTTTGCATGTGCACCCTACAGTATATCTCCCGCCCCCCTTCCAGCTTGTGTGAGACCAGCAGAAAGACATCAATCATTCTTATGACTATTACAACTTGCATTTCAATTTGTTGGCCACAAATGTCAAGGCGGGCCGTGGTGTGGCTGCATTCGCAAAGAGCGCCTCAGGAAAGGAGGAAGCAGAGACAGGAGACCTTGGGGCCACTGTCTGGAGATCTGTTACCAACACAGGGCCCGGCCCTGTCAACACCAGCTCACACTCCGTTAAAGAGAGACACAGACGACAACAGGGAGGCTGTCTTTGAACAGTGGCAGCAAGTGCTGGACCAGTCAGACTGTTGCACTGCCTCTAGTGGTCCAGAGGGATTCTCTTGTTTTTTTATTAGAGTGACGAGACTCAAATTGCACATGTTCTAAAAACTGTTTTATTCGTTCAACTTTGAAATAGCAAAATAAACCCTAATAAAACCTATTATAAATGTGATTGGGATACATGTCATTCCCTCTAATGTGATCAGAGATGAAACATTAGTCCATTAATCCTAGTAATGAGCTAAGGAAAGCAATTATTGGTTCAAGTCATGGCAAGAAAAACATGGCAAACATTTGCTAGTTCCAGCTTCTCAAATGTGAACATTAAAATCACAATTTAACTGACTGAAATGCATGCATTAAGTATTTGAGGCCTCTGTAAGGGAAAAAACAGATTTTGAGAATAAAGTCATAGCATTTGTCATAAATGTTATGGGAATAAAGTTTCTACTGGAAAAAAAAGTCCAAATATTTCGAGTATAAAGTTGTTCTATTACGGGATATTATAACACACACACACACACACACACACACACACACACACACACACACACACACACACACACACACACACACACACACACACACACACACACACACACACACAGATTATGAAGTGTTTTGAACAGCTTGTGAAGACATATATCAACAATAGCATACCTGCCTTAACTGATCCATTACAATTTGCATACAGATCAAAAAGTGAGCTGTTTATATTCTAGAGAAGCAATGTAATGTCAGGATAGTATTTATCAGAGTTTTTTTGTTGTTTTTTTTTTATTTTTTTTTTTTTTTTATTTTAGGGGTTGGGGCTTTTTCTTTTTTTTTTTTGTGGGGGGGGGGGGGTTTTTTAAAAGCACCCCCTCACATTTGGTGTTGACACTAAAAACACACTCTCGCTAAAAACGGGCCCTCAAGGCTGCTGTCTCAGTCCTTTATTATACGGTCTGTATACCTATGATTGTATTGCTAAACACCCCACTAATAGTGAGTATGAATAGTAATAATGAAATTTGCAGATGACACTGCTGTGATAGGACTCAATGACAGCAATAATGAAATTGCCTATAGAGATGAGGTGAGTAATTTGATCATGTGGTGCAACAGAAATAATTTGTCTCTCAATGTGGGGAAAATAAGGAGGTCATCATAGATTTTAGAAAGAACAAACCCACACATACACCTGTCTTTGTTAACAACTCTCCAGTTGAAACTGTTAACACCTTTAGATTCTTAGGCATCCACATTTCAGACACCCTCACATGGTCCTTCCATATCAGCTGTGCCATTAAGAAGGCACATCAGAGGCTTTATTTTCTGAGGTGTCTTAAGAAGTATGGTATGTCCCTTAACATTCTACAGAACTTTTACCACTGTACAATTGAGAGTATACTGACAGGTAACATTGTAGTGTGGTTTGGCAGGGCTACTTCACATGACCTTAATCTTCTGACAAAAGTGGTCAGGACTGCATCTAAAATCATCGGGGTTCCCCTTGAATCGCTCCAACACATTTACTGGAAATGCAGCACTAAGAAGGCACGAGGTATTCTGCAGGATTCTAGTCATCCGGCATACAATCTCTTCTCCCTCCTTCCATCAGGGAGACGTTTGCAGAGCATCCCAACGGGATAGTTTTTACCCCCAGGTGATAAGGTTATTGAACGATAGATAGTACAACAGGAAGGAGGGCTGTGGTCTGAACTTAGTCACTTATGTATATTGTGTTTGGATATTCTAGATGTTTTTAAACGCTATTATGTTTTAAAATTATTATTGACTGGTGCTGAGAGAGTGCTAAGGCACATTGTATTTCATTGCTGTGGTACTTCGTACTAATATACATATGACAATAAACTTGAACTGAACACAGACACAAACACACACACACACACACACACACACACACACACACACACACACACACAGACAGACAGACAGACAGACAGACAGACAGACAGACAGACACACAGACATCAGTTGTTATATTATAACAGCTATTATAACAGTGTCAAATTTCTGCAGGGTAAATCGAGACAGCTGTCCAAACAGAGTTTTCTGTTGCACGACTAAAACTACTTTTGAGCGTACACGTGTTCCACCAAAACAAGTTCCTTCCTGAGGCTATTTTGCAGCGGCACCGTTGTTGCATCTGGCACTCAGCGCCGCCCATGACGATTGTGATTGGTTTAAAGAAATGCCAATAAACCAGAGCACGTTTTTCTCCCATCCCAGTTGTATGGACTAGCGAGACCCTCCTCCGCAGCGCTGTGGAGGAAGGTCTGGCAGTGCGAGATTACAATTCAAAAAATTATATTTTAGTAAAGAAATCTCCTGGAAAAAGTGCATTTGTTTTGGAAACAGACAAATAGAAAAGATCTAAAAGAACTTGCACATTTGTTCAGGTGTTTTAAGAGAAGAGATGAAGAGTCTTCATACAAAATAAAACAAAAAATGATTTGGTAAAAAGTGGTTATTCCCCTATACTGCAAATATATGCATATTTACAGTATAGGTGAATAACCACTGCATATGGAAAAAAAGTTGTTGTGTGACCTGATATTAAGTTGTTTAAACTTTACTGCGTTCTCGGTCTTAATTGGAAATTGCCCACAGGGCAGCAGAGGGACGTTTTAAAGTTTATAAGTTGTAAATATTGACATCATGAATATCTGTAGTCCATGTCCACCGTATAAAGGTGAAATATGAAAGTTTGTTGGGTCAGTCAGTCAGTTTTCTTTACTTATACCGGACACAGTTGTGCCTACTTGTTATTGTGGATATCCGTCTCAAAGAGATGTCTGGAGATGAAGTGGTACTCCACGCCGTCGCTCTCCTGGTTCTTCTTGGCCCGACTTGTGTCTGTGAGAGAGGAGAAGAGAAGGAGTGATTACCTCAAACCCAGACTGTCTGACTCACTGTTGGGGCTAAAAGCATCTAAACCGAGCCCCTTATTAACATCGCTAGAAGTCTGAAACACAGCACACTGGGCCATGCCAACCCTTGTGTATATTATTGTGTAATAGCACTATAAAATACACAACCTGTAGTGCTGCAGCACTAAAGTCAGACACTTAAGTGACATTCAGCAGAGGTTTACTGTGTCTTATTAAATTTGTCTCTTGTAATGTGGCTGCAGGGCCTGTAGAAACAGAAGCTGTGGCGTTAGCCGCCAGTGTTAGCCTCTGTAAGTTAATTGAGTTTGGGAGCTCTCATTAACATCAAGTCTCTACATTTACTTGGCCATAAACCATAAAGCCTCGCTGTAAAATTGGCAGTGGGGGCAGCACAAGAGGGGAACGTGAGCAGGCAGCGCTGGAAGGGCTTGTAAGGGTCAAGGAGTCGACTCACACTCTGGCTCCTTTCAGGAGTACTCCAAAGGTCAGAGGGGAGAGTGTACACCCGTCAGACACTCCAACCAGCTCCAAAACAAACTATTAAACTTTTATCACCTGTAACCAAAACTGCCAAGCTCTGCTTTACTCTCCTCCGAGTTGTTCATTTTGTAAGCATGTGTTGAGGCTGTGCCCTGTTAGTGGACCAGTGCCTTTCCTTTACAGGGTCCAGACTGATCTACAGGGTTCATGGAAAACCAATGGTGTGATTTATACAATGCGTCACTTGCTTGAAAAGGAAAGACAGCCATAAATCCTACTGTGGTGGAGAGGACACTGAAGAAGATCAATGACTTTCTGTCGTCAGCCCCAGACAACAGTAGGAAAAACATGAGAGGGAAGGCCAAAACAGCCTTGTCATAAGATAACATATATTTATACCTCCCATTCAGAAATGTGTCAGACACAGCCAAACAGCCTCTCGGTAGTTAGACTAACACCATCCATTATTTTGGCATCTGTTTTGTGGCGCAGAAAATAATTACAGTGCAACAAAAGAATGTGCATCCGTTCAATCCCAAATCATGGAAAATATCAGTAAACTTGGATTGGAATCAAAAAGTTTAACCCCCTACTCTAATGGCTTATTGCAATGCTCCTTGTGTTTGTTAGACGGCTGGTTTACATTTTACAGCGACAAGCAGAGAGGGAGAGAGAAAAAAAATAGCTTAACCGGGGCCACAAGCTGGTGGTCTCCAAAACTCCGGTTTTCAAATTAAGAAAAAGGGGTACTGCTTTCGGACTTAATCCGAAACAACAGCAAGTGTTAAACACATCCATGTGTCCATTGGCAGAAATCAAACATTAAAAAAAGAGGGAGACAAGATACTTTCCAAGTCTCTTTCCTCTCAATGAGAGCCAGGACTTGTGCCATACGTCTTCTATATGGGTCAGAATCAGTCTGTCTGGGCTCTATTAAAACACAGCATAACAGGTCACATTTGAAAACAATTAACATGCCTAGTGGAAAAAAGGCCCCACCGATGGGATTTTAACATCAGGGACATTTCTAGTGTCAGACTTCACTGGTACACATCCATTATGCCACACGGCATGTAACAAACCCGGCAATTAATATCAGCGGTCCTCATATTTCCTCAAAGTCATGTCGCAGTTTCCCTCCAAGCCCCAGATGTTAACTACGCAATTACTAATGCCACTGCCCTGCTTAATTGTATAAATCAAAAAGATTTATTTGTCCCGACGTGCTGGCTTTGGGACATCTCAGAACTGCAAAAAAACAAAGCTTGCAAGACTTGGAGAACCAGTCATTTGGATGGTGTTCAGAACTTTGGCAAGCTGTCGTTGGGTCCTTAAAAGGAAAATAAAAATAGGGAAGAGGCAGTGGAGGAAAGAGACAGAAAAAGACGGAAAGAAAGTGAGAAATAAGCTGTGAAAGAGAGGAGTGTGAGTAGCTTGGTGCCAATACATGAAGCAGTGGAATGGCATGTCTTCAGGAGGTAGAAAAACCCAGTTTCCTCCGTCATTCAGAGCTTGTCAGGCAGACTGTGAAAAGCTGACAATTACACAGGAGGAGAAACAACCGCCTGGGCCTTAAGAGAACCAGCCGTGCCCTGGGTGTTACTCACTGCCTGGCAGCTCCTTGTGTGTGTGTGTGTGTGTGTGTGTGTGTGTGTGTGTGTGTGTGTGTGTGTGTGTGTTTGTGTGTGTGTCTTAGACTGGACATTCATCGCTCAAACAGCACAAGCACTCTCACACACTGTGAAAACTAAACTGGAGCAAGTAAGCTAAACATCCTTCACCTAAAGTGATTCATTTGATTTGTTGCTAAAATCTCACGGGGTGCGCTGGGGCGCTGTGTAGTCTGCCATCGTGTGTGCTTACATTTCTCTGAGAATGTGTATCCAACGTGTTTGTCTTGGTGGACAGGTGTACAAGAGGCTTCTTGGGCACAAATGGATTGAGAAGTAGAGAGCAGAGAGGGAGGCAACTTATCCCCATGAGAACCGAGCTTTAGTGTCAGTTTTGTATGTTTGACGAGGGTCCTCAGCAGCTCACCAACACCACCAATCTTTAATGCTTATTCCATCTTTCTGAACAGCTTGATGTTTACAGTAAGTTGTCCTTAGGCCACATCGGTTATACTGAGAGCTCACTTACTGCCAGAAATGTTTACAGAACATAGAAATAACACTTGGTGATAAAGTTTTTTGCTTGGGTGTCCCGGTGGCCTAGTGGTTATGAAGCATGTAGGGCCCTATTTTAACGATCTAAGCGCATGGCGTGAAGCGCCTGGCGCAGGTGCGTTTAGGGCGTGTCCAAATCCACTTTTGCTAGTTTGACGGCGGAAAAGAGGGTCCGTGCGCCGGGCGCATGGTTCAAAAGGGTTGTACTTAGTTTCTTCATTAATTCATAGTTGTGTTTTGGCTGTAACGTGCAATAAACCAATCAGAGTGTCATCTCCCATTCCCTTTAAAAGCCAGGCGCGTTTGGACCTTGGCACATTGCTATTGTGATGGAGGATTTGCACCGTAATATTTTTATTTATAATCTTTTGCATGTTTGTGTGCTGCTGCACTTCCCTGTGTGTGTGTGTGTGTAACAAGCATAGTGTGCGTGCGTTGTGCATAAGCCTAGGCGCATTTTACTAATTTGCTGTTAAAATAACAATGAAGTGCTGCGCTATTGACTTTAGACCAGGTTTTTGTTGATCAATGGCGCGATCACTTCCCGCTGCCTCAAGATAGCAATACGCCAAGAATTCACCTGAACACACCTCCCTGTAAGACCAGCCCCCCCATGGGCGCAAAGATGGCCGCAGGTGCATTTGCAATTTTTATTACCATTTTCCAACAGATTTATACAATTCACTTACATATATACATAATGTGTGTAAATATGCATATAAACAGAAAACAAAACAAAACGTAAAAAGAAAAATCCTGCACACACTTGAAGTATTAAGTAAAAATATATCAAATCAGGCATTAGGAGGGCCGTCCAAATTTACTTGTTATAATAATTAATAAAAGGTTGCCAAATTGAGTAAAATGTTTGTTCTTTTTTCCTTAAAAGAATATAAAAAATTTTCCATTTGTAAATATTGCATTACGTCTCTAAGAAGGTTTTGATGAGTAGGAGGAATTTTATTTTTCAGTTTAGTAAAATTAGACGTCTGGCTAGTAACATCACAAAACACAATACATTAATTTGTGAGATGTTCAAATGTATGTCTGCAGGTACAACACCAAATAATGACATTACTGGATCTGCTGGGAGTCTAACATTAAAAATTGCTGACAAAGTCTCAATTATTTTAGACCAATAAAGGGTGATGAGGGTACAGTTCCAAAATGTATGTGACAATGAAGCAGGGGTATCGCCACAATGTTCACAAGAGGCGTCCACTCCCGGAAACATCCTGGACAGTCTTTGATTGGAAAGGTGCAATCGGTGCAGGATTTTATCGGTGCATTTGCTATTTTAACGACGCTGGCGCTGGACGGGAAATTGACAACTGTGTTGGTCTTAAACTAGCAAAGACACTTGCGTCGGGCTTTGCGCTGCGCCGGGTGCAAGATAGGGCCCGTAATGTCCCTGGTTTCATTTCTGCTAGGGATCATTCTTGCATGTCTTACTCTTCTCTCTCCCCCGTTTGCTACCTGTATCTTGACTCACTATCAAAATAAAAGCAAAAATGGCATTACAACAATAAAATCTTAAAAAATGTATTTCTATCTCAACATTTCTATTTTATTCTGCAGTTAAAAAGAGGTCAGATCTAAAAAATAAAATGTAAACATGACTATTTTTTGTTCCCTTTCTCTTCCTATATTCTGTCCTAACTAAGATAAAATAGAGAAAGAATTTATAGAATAAGAGAATAAAAGCCTAAAAAATGCAATGTTTGGATGCTACCGATTCTTTGACTGACTTTGTATCCAAGTACAACTTGTATGCAAAATGTAACCAATATGGCATTTTGGATGTTTTGTAAGCCTATTATGCAATATAATTTAAAGTATGTTTATTGTGGGTTGAACAGCATTATTCTATGTGCTGTTGTTCTACAATGTGTAGTTTTCTGATGTCCCACAACACAACTGGTTTTCTTATAAGCTGCTGTGAACGCAGCATGCGGAGAAAGCCGCAAAGTGGTATTTTATTTCCCTTTAAAAAGTAATTTGCCGGGTACCTGTGTAGCTCACCTGGTAGAGCCCGCGCCCATATACGGAGGCTCAATCCTCGACGCAGCGGGCTCGGGTTCGACTCCGACCTGCGGCCCTTTGCTGCATGTCGTTCCCCCTCTCTCTCCCCTTTCATGTCTAAACTGTCCTATCAAATAAAGGCCTACAAATGCCCCAAAAATAATCTTTAATAAAATAAAATAAAACAAGTTATTTGCCAATGAATAGCAGATCTAAAACCATGGTCTGGTAAAAGGCTTACGGCAGACACAATGTACAACACACACACACACATAAGACAAACCGATGCATACACAGAGAGGAAAGACTAGAAGACAAATGGAATCTACTGGGTGACTTGAGATTACCTCAACAGCTTGAGTGAACTTACGTGGGATGGTCACACTAAAGTGCTGGGGGTCTGAGATCAACAGTTTCCTCTTGAGTTCATTCAAGCCAACTCCTGTGGGTCCTGCACAAACACAAACACATTGTGAATATGAAAGAAGTCACAGAATCCACAACTACCTCTCTCTAATTACCAAAAGAGACAGGCTGCCATTCTGAATGTCTTCCACTCTTCGCTTAATGTACATTGACACTGTTAATGTTATTAGTAACAGCTGTGCTTTTTTAAAAATCATTTACAAATGAGGTTTTTATGTAACTATAATCACATAAAATATACTAAACACTACCATCAGCATTTAACAGATTTATAGGACAATATCAAAATTATTATATCAATATACAATAAGTTAAATATTTAGTAGTGCTCCTCCATTGAACCGGGTGGACTCAAAAGACACTTAAAAAAAAGATCAAAATTGAAGCAGCATAGTATATAATACATTAGATACATACTGTACAGTACATTACAATAACACCTGCACCCCAATTATATATTACTGGTTTTATTATCAATATGAGAGATGTGGAATAAGTAGTAGTTATATATATATATATAATAAAATTTAAATTTAAATATTGCATTATGTTACTTATATCACTAAATATTTTTCATCATCCTTTAATCACAGGGTTGGCGGTTCCAGCCCTGGCTCCTTCTGTCGGCATGTTGACCTGTCCTTGAGCAAGACACTGAATCCCTAGTTGCTCACGATGGACAGCGCCTTCATTGCAGCTCCCCCACCATAGGTGTATGAATGTGTGTGATAATGGGTGAATGAAAGGCAAAAAAAGAAAAGGAGAGGAATCCCTGAGAAACATTGAAAAACACTAAGATAGTTAGCTTGGAGAAGATCTAAGTTTACTGATGAAGCTGTAGAGGTGGACAATAATGCACTTTTCTTGTCAAACCGCAGTTATTTAGATCAAAAGTTAGTGCTAGTGTGTCTGGCTAAAGCTGGAGTTCACGGCAGAGAGTTGCTGATTTGAAGGACGCCATTTTGGACCAAAGAGGACGGAGATGTGTTCCCTGCCGAGGAGGACTTTGCCTTAGCTGGCGTCTGGTTTCGTTTTTCGTGTTTGAGCCGTGTTTCCTGGACTGACCGCAAACTGCAAGTTGGACTTTCTGTGCGTTTGCCTCACTGAAGATAATGTTGAAGATAAATGAAGATAATGCCCGCACACGAGCAACCGTCAGGCCTGCAATTTTTTGTTTTGTTTTTTCAATACCTAAGGAGTAAATCTCATCAGTGTCAGTTAGCCAATAAGCATGCAGCATGCTTCTACCGAGATCTCATAATATTGGTGATTGGCTGTCTAACGTTACAAAACTCTACTTTACACACAGAGACGGGACTCACGTAGTAGGAGCTGAAAAAAGAAGAAGAAAATAAGATTTGTGCCGTCATATGTAATTTGTTAAAATGGATATTATAAAACAAAATTGAAAAAAAAATTGTTTAGGAATGGGTATCGAAGTCACGGTATTGAACGATACCCAGCCCTACTTATAGAGTCTGAGTAAGTTCTAAGTGTTTTAAGTTGAAACTACATAGAGGGAAAATCAGCCCGGTCTCATGGCAGTTTGTGATACACGCACCGCGTGTGACGGTTCCTTTCCCCGTTCTTCTTTTCCTAACCACAACCGTCCCGTTGTTGTGGCGTTTCTTTTCCCCGTTGTTGTGTGCCCCTGCGCCCGGGGATCGCGTCCCGTGATTGGCGGTCCGGCCTGTTGTTGTGGCTGGCTTGTGGCGCCTCATTTCCCCGTTGTTGCGTCCCCCAGAGCAGGTTCGATAATCGCGACGTGTACACGTTCAAAATTCGTGGCGTGTACACGAAATAAACGTAAAAATCGTGACGTGTACACAAATTAATAAATGAAATAACGTGACTATTTCACGACCTGGCGTGAGACCGGGTTGGGAAAATTGTGTAAGGAGTAACTTTGTGTAATATTATTTTAAGGAATATTTCCATATTTCCATTTCCTTATTTAAAGGGTGTACTTTGTGATATGTTTTTTTTTTTATTCAGTCTAAAGGTTAAATATTATTCGTGCATTTAAGCAAACCTTCAGTAAACGATACCTTTTCCTTTTAAAGAGTTGTCTGGGGTCAGTTATTTCAATACAGCACAATAGATGTGTATGTTATTAGTAGGGTAGTATATGATTAACCCAAAACAGGTAAACCTCTGTGGTAGCCACCTTAAAGAGTATTGTCACAAGTCAGCTGGACTTTCCATCACATTCCCAGTGGGGAAACTGAGGCAATAAGTTGGAGAGGGGAAGGCAGGAGAGGTTATTGGAGTATTGTATATTTATTTATCTGTGGCTCAAAAACCTGAGCACCCGTCCAGCATTTAATAGCCAACTATCTAACATGTGGATATGGTAAAGTCCAATAAAACTTCAAAGTAATTTAATGTTGAAGGAACACTAAAAAATAATGATAGAACCTTGTTTACACTGGTTTTGGTTTGGTGGAAATCACTGAATCAATATCCAAATGTTCTCTCTTCTTTTACAGCTTTGCCTCCGTTTCTTTTTCTACTCTTTGAATTTTGGTTAGTTGTTATACGGGTGCTACATCAACTATTTGAACCGACTGGCATCAATGTCTTCAACGAACTGTCTACAACTCAGTGTTGGAGTAACAAGTGCATGGCTTGGCGTTTCAGTGTTTTACCAGAGCTCTGCAGTGGCTGGACAGTTAGAGACAGCGCTTGATCTGGGCTCGAGATTCCTTGCATGCCTGACGTTCTGGGCAGGCACTACAATCGCATCAAACCCTATTGGAAATTCACTTCTCCAGGCAAATGTGTTTAGCAGGCCGCTCATCTAAAACAAATGGACAATGAGTTCACTCAGCGATGCGGATTAGGTGGAAAGTGAGGGAGAGGGAAGGAAAAAATTTTGAAAAAGGCAAGCTCTGTATTTCTAAGAGAAAAGGTGCTCCTGTTTCCTCTCGTGCTATCTAGAGGACCAACACCTCTACATTTCCTCTGGTGTAAAGCAGAAAGGTTCTGGAGTGATCCACAACCTGATAAATTGGTGTGGACAAGAAGGCTCTTTTAAGCATAATATCTGAACACTGGCAGCCTTCACACACAGACAAATTCACACCCTATGCTTTCCTTTTACTTCAGCACCCAGTAACACATGGTTTGAGTCCTATTGTGCGACTGCTGTAAGTGATAAAAGCTGTTTCCTCAGCGCACTCACACTGTGAATTCAAAAAGAGAGAAAAAAAAAAAAGAAAAAAAGAAAATAGAGAAAAATACCACGACCCTCTTTGGACCAACGGCGCGAGGCATTCTGTGGTTAGCGTCTCTCATAAACAAGCACATGGCCAAGCGAAGACAGCAATCAATCTTAGCTGGGGAGAGGGAGTTTTTCAGTAAGAAGAAAAAAATAAAAAATTAAAAGAGTACCTGGGGGTGGAGAGCTTGGGTGATTTATTAAGATGAGGAAATGGAGTTCATTTTGAATTTGTTTCGGAAGCGCGGGAGGAATGCAGCGGTGCTGTTTGAACAAGGCTGTGGACCAATGTTGTTGTAGGTGCTGAAGGTGGCAGAGCGTCGTAAAAGAGGCTCTTTTATGAGCCCTATCACAGTGGTGCAGACAGTCCTCCCGGCAGGCCACAAAACTCTACACAAGCTTGTTTGCTTGAATCTGAGCGAGGATATCAGGGCCCGGGCATGGGGGCCCAACAGAGCCATTTCTGCTACACTTGGTATGACTAACGGCCCCACTTCTGCACGCTCGTAAAACCATTTTCACCTTGTATCATCGCTCCCTTGCTTGCAACTTGTGATATCAATGATGCATGGTAGCAGACCTTCATCAGAATACCTCAGATGGCGATTAAAGCTTATTCCAGCTGTACCACCGCCTGCCAAGGGGGCCCAACAGACCCACCACCAGGTCTTTTTACAAGTAGAAGCTATGCCCTGTGGTCCTGTTCCACCGTCTGACCCTAAACACGCCACCTCTTTGTGCATTGTTTGTCTTTAACAATGCCCCAATACAACAGCAACATTATAAATCTGAACACCACAATAAAAAAAGGCATAACTCTTCAAATTTTCTGGACTAAGCTGCCATATTTAGATTGTGTTTATGTGTTTTTCTCTCCCTCCATTTGTCTCTCTCGCTGGCCCTCTTGCGGTACTTCTGGCCTTGCAGACTGCTGTGCCAGTAAAAGTGTCATTTTTCATTACAGCACTCATTAGAGAAGTTGCTTTTAATATCTCGAGCTTAATAACTTCCAGGCCAAGCGTGGAGCACATCGCATGCAGTCTGTGAGCGAGAGGTCGAGGCCAGGCCCGGCAAGGCCCTACTTCTGGGCCCCAGAGCCTCGACCCAGCCTTAAACCTCCCAGCCTGCATCACATCCAGGGCAGGGTATATTACAGCACTACTCATAGTGCTGGCCCTGCTGCTACCACATTTAAAGGATGACAGTGGTGCAATGTGGTCACAGCAGATCATTTACAATGGACTGCTACTACATTTTCAACAGGAGTTGAAATAGAGTCCCAATTTTATATATTTTGATAAACATTCACTTAGGCATTGGTGTATATAAAATATGTTTGGACTTAACCCCAAACTAAAAGCTTTCAATTCATCTTACTGTAAGTTCAGTGTGTCAAGTTACAAGAAAATGTGGAAATCAGCACACCATTTTGTCAGGTTAAATAATCAGATTTCTTTCAAAACCATCAGTGGTTTGGTCAAACTATGCATGCAGTATGTAAAATATATTTTTATTGGCAGTCTGATTTAAAATGTATAAAAACCCAGATAAGCATCTTGATTTGTCTTTGAAACAGATCTCAGACTCTGTGCAAGAGGTGGGCAGCAGGTCATTCATTAGTGGGTACTGTGGACCTTTGCCTCCACATTAATGAAGAAAGGCCTCGAGGCGTTCCTGAAAAGCTTTGAGAGAGGGGGATGTTTGATATAAAAATAATGGGGGGATTGTGCTGGAGCAAAGGGGCTGAGCTGGGCTAAGGTCATGTCAGGCATGCAGGGTTGTGTCCTGTCTGCAAGTACTACAATAAAGCAGACTTTACTTTTTCTCTGAAGTGTTACATTTACTGTTCGCTAAACCATTACTTCACCACATGTTTAAGGCTGTAGATGGGCTGTAATAAGAGGAATACTCCTAATGTAAAGATGTGTAAAGTAATAATTTTTTTGCCTTTAAAAACCAAAACACAACAGCAGAAGTGTAAGGAAAGAATTACACTGTGTGTTTAACGGCGTTAACATAAGTTGCAATCGTTAGCATGTCCGGCTAACAAGCTTTCTACCTACAGGAGACTTCCAGAGCCAAAGAGCATGTAATTAGCTAGCTATCGTATTATGTGGGGTTAAAAAATACGTAAGAAAAGAAAAATCCTGTTCACAACTAGCACATCCACTGCGTGGAAATCAGTCCTGAATGCTATCATAGTTTAGATTATAGCTAGCAGTTCTGTTCTATAAAGCCCCTTTCACACATGCACTGCAACCCTGCAATTATCTCCTCCTAGAAGGCGCAGAAACTCTCCAGTCGCCTCTCCATCAGCTCCGCAAAATTTATGCTGGGTTTTTCTTTTTTTACAAATATTAGTCGTGCTTTATGTGGTTGACATTGGACGGTGATGGCATGTGGCTATGAGTCGCTCATCAGGATTTGGAAATCAACTTTGAAGTAGTTGAAGTAAGGCTGTGTGTGTGTGTGTGTGTGTGTTAATCAAAATTTTAATCGTGATTATGATTTTGGCTCCTAATGATCACAAAAAAACAAGTATTTTGCACATTACATACAGTAAACTTTTATTTTGTCTTGTGTTCTGAATGAAAAGTATGAAGGGAAATGTCACAGTTGAAGGTTTTTCTCTGTTGATTTGTTTAACTGTTTCACAGTTTTTAATATTCAATAATTGCAACATCTTTCCAAAAGTTAACGAGGAATTGTGTTTAAAGGTCCCATGGAATGAATATTTCACTTTATGAGGTTTTTTAACATTAATGTGAGTTCCCCCAGCCTGCCTATGGCCAATTGGCTTGAAATGGTGATAGGTGTAAACCGAGCCCTGGGTATCCTGCTCTGCCTTTGAGAAAATGAAAGCTCAGATGGGCCGATCTGGAATCTTCTCCTTATGAGGTCATAACAAGCGAGGTTACCTCCCCTTTCTCTGCTTTGCCCGCCCAGAGAATTTGGCCCACCCATGAGAGAGAGACATCATGGCTTTCAAATGAGCAAAGTGGCAGTTGGTCAAGGCCACACCCCCACTCTCCACCTTGCCCCTCCCTCTCTCCTCCTCAATACCTACAGACAAAGAAATGGCACATAGATATTTTATCAAATTACCGGCCCATCTCTAACCTTCCATTTCTCTCCAAAGTCATTGAAAAAGTCATTGTCACTCAAATCCACAACCACCTTCATTCACATAGTCTTTATGAAAAATTCCAGTCTGGTTTCCGATCCGCCCATAGTACAGAGACAGCCCTGGTCAGGGTCACAAACGATTTGCTTGTGGCTGGTGACTAGGGGCTCCATCCCCCTCCTGCTCTTGGACCTCTCAGCCGCCGACGACATGTTGATCACGCCATCCTCCTCCACCGTCTGCAACACTTCATTGGAATCTCACACACAGCACTTCAGTGGTTTCGGTCCTACCTGACTGATAGAGTTGAGTATGTTGCCCTGGGGGAGCCAGGTCAAGGCCCCACAGTTACATGTGGAGTGCCTCAGGGTTCGGTCCTTGGTCCCACCCTTTTTTCCATCTATATGCTCCCCCTGGGCAACATCATCAGCAGGCATGAAGTTGCTTTCCACTGCTATGCTGATGATACTCAGCTTTATGTCAGGTTGGACCCCACATCCTCCGCATTATCACTCACCACTCTGAATGCTTGCCTGGAGGAGATAGGGGCATGGATGACTGACAACTTCCTTCAGTTAAACAGCTCCAAAACTGAAGGACTCCTCATTGGGACCCCACACCAACTCCGATCCTCCACTCTGACCGTTTACTCATTTGCTGGCCATGACATTCCTCTTACATCCCCTATAATAAACCTGGGGGTTCGATTTGACCCCCACCTATCATTTAACACTCACATCCAATTAATCTGTAAGACTGCATTCTTTCACCTCCGGAACATCTCAAAACTCCGCCCCTTCCTCTCTCTTTCTGATGCAGAGAAGCTGGTCCATGCCCTTGTCTCCTCCAGACATGACTACTGCAATGCCCTCCTCATTGGGATCCCTTGCAAGAGCCTGCAGAGATTGCAGTACATCCAGAATTGCGCAGCCAGGGTCCTGATGAGGGTGCGCAAATTTGAGCACATCACACCCATCCTCCATAAACTTCACTGGCTTCCTGTTAGGTTCAGGATTGAGTACAAGATCTGTCTCCTGACCTATCAGTGTATCTACGGCAGCGCACCCCTGTACCTTAAAGAACTTACCAATAGACATAACCCAACCCGACATCTCCGTTCCTCTGACAGCCACAAACTCCAGGTCCCCAAGTCCAAACTCCGCACTATGGGAGATAGGGCCTTCCAGGCGGCTGCGCCTCGACTGTGGAATGCCCTCCCAAACAACCTGAGGGAACCACAGTCTATAGAGGTTTTTAAAAATAAATTAAAGACCCACTTATTTTGTATTGCATTTTCTTAATATAATAATTTTTTTTTTTTTTGCTGTTTTTAACTGTTTTAAACATTTACTGTTTTTATCTGTGCACCTGTAGCACTTTGAGATGTGTCCTTCACGTGTAAAGTGCAATACAAATAAAATGTATTATTATTATTATTATCACATCCTAAGGAAAGCTCATTGTGGGACTGGCTCTAGTGGCTGTAATTCTGCACCAAGGCTGAATTTTGGGAAAGAGACTTCAGATACAGTATTAGGGGACCACTAAGGCCTATATAAAAGCATCCAAAGAGCACCATGTCATTGGACCTTTAATAATCTTGATTTCAATATTGACCAAAATAATCGTGACTCCATAATCGTGCAGCCCTAAGTTGAGGTCTCTTCATCTAAGCCATCTACCTTTCTCTTAGACCCCATCCCAACGAGGTTACTTAAAGAAGCGTTACCCGTGGTTAACACTTCATTACTAGATATGATCAATGTCTTTATTAACAGGTTATGTACCGCAGTCATTTAAAGATGCTGTGATAAAACCTCTTCTGAAAAAACCCACCCTCGATCCTGAGGTCTTAGCCAACTATAGACCTATATCTAATCATCCCTTTCTCTCCAAGATCCTTGAGAAGGTGGTCGCTAATCAGTTATGTCACTTTCTACATAGCAATAGTTTATTTGAGGACTTTCAGTCAGGATTTAGAATGCAT
This sequence comes from Perca fluviatilis, assembly GCF_010015445.1. Lineage (NCBI taxonomy): Eukaryota > Metazoa > Chordata > Actinopteri > Perciformes > Percidae > Perca > Perca fluviatilis. The sequence continues at coordinate 6,423,882 of NC_053133.1, read as the reverse complement.
CATAGCACAGAGACGGCACTGGTGAAAATTACTAACGACCTTCTAACTGCTTAGACAAAGGACTTGTCACTGTACTTGTCTTACTAGATCTTAGTGCTGCATTCGACACTATTGACCATACCATCCCATTACAGAGACTGGAACATTTAGGTGGCATTAAAGGAGTTGCACTAAGCTGGTTTAAGTCCTATTTATCTGATCAATCTCAATTTGTTAAATATTAATGATGAATCCTCCAGGAAGGCTAAAGTTAGCCATGGTGTTCCACAAGGCTCAGTGCGTGAACCAATTACATTCACCTTATATATGCTTCCTCTAGGTAATATTATTAGGAAACACTCATTTAACTTTTACTGTTATGCAGATGACACCCAATTATACCTATCAATCAAGCCAGACGAAACCAGTCAGTTAGCTAAACTTAAAGCATGCATTAAAGATATAAAATCATGAATGACCTACAATTTTCTGATGTTAAACTCAGACAAAACTGAGGCAAACGCAAGTAGCTTTGTGGGCGGATCTCGGGCTGTTGCTATTATACCGGCGGGATAATGACTCTTGCGCCCGACGCAAATCTAAAATGGGTTGGTCTGAAGTAGCTACATTACTCATAGGTGTGGTTTGGGCGTAACGTGCAATAAACCAATCAGAGCGTTATCTCACGTTCCCTTTAAAAGCAGGCGCGCTTGTTCCATGTCGGATTGCAATTATAATGGCGGATTCGCTAGGCACACGCTCTAAATACATCCATGGGCGCACGCCAGGAGAGGTTCACAGCCGAGGAGACCGATGTTTGCTATTGATTTTTCTTTTTGAAAAAATGTAAATAAAGAAATGTCACAAAAACATACTTTCTACAAGTTTTGGGCTCACTCTCACTGAATCACAAGGTTATGAATGTGTGGTGATATATTTACAATGTAGTCTAACTGAGATAACTCTTGTTATGATTTGATACTATATATAAAATTTAATTGAATTGTTATCACTGTAAACCTCATATGTGCTGTAAAAGGTCAATTGCTCGGATAAAAATTGAAAATGGCCAGAGTACAGGTTGAAAGTGGGGATTTTGCTTGTTGAATTTCTAAACTTATCAATTGCTTAAATAGTTTAAATGTAGTGTTGAAAAAAACATGCCCTTACATTGAGGAATAAAGTGACTCACCCCTGAACAGCAAAAGGAAAGAGCAGTTACAGAGAAAAGCAGTGGAAAGGAAAAGATTTTGAATAAAAAAAATCAAGAGACTCCGGGGAGAGGAAGAAAGAGAGTAGGGAGGCAAAGAAACATAAAGCAGATCTTTCCTTGGCCCTTCGCTTCATTACGTGTGAAATTGTCCATAGGTTGTCCTCCAAATTATGGACGTTAATTGAAAATATTTACATTAGCATGACAGGTGGGAGAGGTTCAGCATCCTCTGTGTAAGGTTGTGACATGCTGGCAGGAAAATGGGCTTGCTAATTAGCAACACGCCTGATGAAGTCCATGCTCTGTGAGGTGTATTTAAGTGAACCAAGGCCTGGTCAATCAGGCTAGGAACAACTCTGCAGAGAGCATGCGTGAGACAAAAAAAGAGAGACCTTGTTGCCAGTGGTGTTCACTTCTAGATTAATCTTACAAACTGCTGTCAGAATATGTGAAATGAAAAGATAAAAGCTGGACCCAACTTTTGAGTATATCTCTTCCCTTGATGAATGGAAATAGAGGCAGGAATGTTTTGTTCCATCTGTGTCTGAGACATTCCTGTCATTTTTGTCACAAGTAACAAAACTAATAAGGAAAATGTGAAAATGATCACTGATGGTACAGTTGGTCCTGAGAAAGTATGTGCTGTTGCACCTGGCTTAGCATATTGTTCCACTATTCACTGGCAACACTCGTCTTCCAACCACAAATACAGAATGAGAAACCGCTAAATTCATTTCAAGACCTTGGCACGTTATGAAGCTCTTTGGAGGGCTTTGTAACCCGCTCCTCGAGGCAAGTGTTAACAATTCCATGGGCTTGAAAAATTGAAAGGACATTGAGAGTGAGGTGCCGTAAATGAAAGTACTAAATGTGACTGATTATTACGTGGTCTGCTCTGTCGATTCCTCTAAGTGCTTCAAATCTAAATTAAGGAGGCCCAGGATGACTGTGTGTGAGTTCCCTCATTGGGAAGCCCATTTCTGGGTTGGGGGTCGTGAGAAGGTAAGGCCAAGCAATCTGGGGGTGCAAAACTCTGAGTCACAGAGTCGTTTCTGTGAGCTTTATGTGTCACCATGCTGGGAGTTTTATTCAAATCTATGGTGCCAAGTTTAACAGCAATAGAGCCCCCCCGCAAAAGCAAGGTGTGAGGTAAGCAGTGACATCAGAGCTTGACAACAGTGGCATTTTTAGATAACATTTTTGGAGTCAAGCTCTCTACTCACCTACTAGAACCACCAGCCTGTGTTTAGCCCCACTCTGCCTGCGGTAAAGGGTGACCTCCTCATAAGTGGGCACATCAGCCATGTCATACATTTCACTCTTCTTACACTCGTACATAGACTTGTTGGTCTTCTTGTCCTTCCTGCTCAGACGGAAGCTTCTCCTGAACCCAGCTGGAGGTTGGGATGAAAAGAGAGACGAAGGGAAAGGAGACAGAAAGAGACACATTAATTTAAAATATACCTAAAAAAAAATGTTTTGTGTCAGTATGTGTGTCTGTGAGGGTTTCTATATTCAGACACAACTGTATGCAGCCCGCAGCTGTGCAATGCGATTTATGGTCGTTTCATGTCTTGGCAAACACCTCCAGAGCTCGATGTCCAAAATCACATATTGTAGTGTGCAGCTCAGTTTTATGACAGCTGTCTTTGCTGTAGGTGAAGGAGGACAGCATAACACTCGGCCAAACAGTTTCCTTGGATATCACACTCAAACACTTTCTTCACATTTTCTCCTGGTGACATGAATTTTAATTTTCTTCTTTTCTGCATACACATATCTCTTGGAGACATATCTCTCTTGGTTAAGGCTTTTACATTTGTGAAAAGCTATATATAACATTATTGGATGTTTTCTCATTAACTATATTCCCCATTGACTTAAGGTCTTGTTTTTTTGTCTTGAATCTTATGAACTCTCAAGCCAGGTTTCTGCTAAGAGTTAATTGTGTAAAACAGAAGAAACTAGATGTTCTTTTTGAGTTATTGACTGCTACAGTATGTGAATTTACTGCTAGTTGGTTGATGGTTGATAACTGTCAGGCTATGATTTGCTATTCATTCACATTCCAATTTAGATAGTGGTGAAGTATGTGTCTGTCTATGTATGTGTGTATCATTTAGTGGTCTTTGCTGGCTTGCAGTCCTTGGACTGCCATCATAAAGGCTTATTAACAGACCGATCAAAGAGAGCGCACGCCTTGGTCTGATAATCTATGGCAGAATCAAAAGGAGACATTACACCAAATTAGAGGACTACTACCTAAAACAAGTTATTTCTCCACAACCCAGATGTCTAATATCCTATTTCTGCTTACTGCCGGGGGTTGTTTTTAGCCCTCTCTTTAACTATTTTAGGTTTTAATCAGTAATTTATAAACTCAAAAATATGATGCAAAATTAGGGTCGCGTGAAAATAATGGACAGGGGAGAAGAATCAGTAGTTGAAACGGCTTCTGATACCCGCCATCTTAATACTTTCCACAACATTTTCAAACTGATGTCATGCTGTGCAGACATGCAGCGAAGAGAGAGTCGGCATTCTTCTCAGCTCCCCCCCAAACAGTCCCTAAATAAGAGATGGAGCTATGGGCCTATGGTGAGTTACAAATGAAACACACTATAAGTCATTGGAGCAGAAAAATAATGTTTTTGCATGAGCTTATGTATACGTATGAGTGTACACACGCGCCTGAGTACTGCATATAGTGTTACATTGAACATTTAGGGCAGACTTTGTTCCACTGTGGGCAAGTTGTGGCTTACGTTGTCTGTGCCATTTCTCCTGTGGTTAATCTACTCATTCAGCACCCTCAACCCCCCTACCCCCACCTAGGGAGTATTAGCCTCTGCCACACAGTGGAAAACATACCCAGCTCATCTGCATTTCTCCTGTAAAGACATCAAACTGTAACCAATATCCACAAGGGTTGACATCATTACAATAAACATTAAAAGTTTAATGTTAATGATATCCCATTGAGTCCATTTTCTGGAAGTTCAAACCCAAAAATCCACTCTGGTAAGTCATTTATCATAATGTAAACACACTACTGGCTAATTAGGCAGGCCAAACGCAATCTCCTCTACTTTCCACAGGGTGGGCAGGTGCACAGGGTTTCATTACGAGGCTCAAAGGTTATAAATCGCCATCCCTCAGCTGCGGGGGGCCCACCGTAATCTAGTGCCTCTCAAGATCACTTAAACCTTTCTACAGTAGACAGCTCCCTCCACATAATGACGGAGAATTCTTCTGCCCTCCCCTCTAGCGTTGCCAAAGGGTAAATAAATCAAAGTGTTGTGCAGCAGCACCCCATCCCTCACTAAAACCTCCCAACAACCACCTCATCTTCAGCACTGACGGAACTGAATTAGACAGAGTGGATGGAAATTAATTCGATCCAGAATTGAGGAATGATTCAAGTCCTGTTCAAACCCAGACAGCCTGCCTGTTTGTCATGAAAATCCTTGGGTATGTTGGAACACCAACATGTTTGTCACAGGAAAATCCAAGCATGAGGTTACTAGTAGAAAAGGAATGTTTGATATGTGTGGCACTGAGATCCAATACCTCTTAATGTTTTGACAGGTTAAATCAAATTTGTTCGCAATATATCTGTTTTGAATTTCCCTGGAATGAGAGCTGGGTAGTCACAGTGTCCTGGTGTGTTTTTCTGCAAAAGAGTTGTGTGTCTTGGGGTATGGAGTTAAAGTTTCCTTGCTTAATTCCCACAAGCAGGCAGGCACGCACGCAGGCGCACGCACGCAGGCAGGCAGGCACACACACACACACACACACACACACACACACACACACACACACACACACACACACTTAGTGAAACAGAAACATGAAAAAAGTGGAGGAAAAAAAGATGAGCATATTTAATGTAGTGTAAACACAAGCTGTGACTGCACGCACACACACACACACACACACACACACACACACACACACACAATTGCTTGAAAGTCGCCAGCTGTCCTGCAAGTCCATTTTCCAGTGTGATAATATCTAACAGCCACGTAGGAAATTCAGCATGTGCGTATAGAAAGCGCCATGAGGCCACTGCCAACTCTGAATACAAACTGCCCACTCAGTAAGATTGTGTGCATTGCTACAAATCCCCCACCTTTGGTGCAGTTAAGACAAATGTTCATACAAAAATAACAGATGACTCAAAAAGACTCAAGTCGTGCATTTGCCAACGGGCGTCTGAAAGAGGAGAAGCCTGAGAACAATACAAGCATCAGGTCCTCCAGACATCACGTGTAGGCGATCAGCGAGATGACAACACAGAGAGGAATAAAAAATGACATTTTCCCTCCAGTCAAACTTCAGTTTGCGCAGAGAAAGAAAACATGCGGTGAAGCTGAGAGGAAAAGGATCCCAGTGAAACCACCTGTTGCGAGGCCCTGGTGCCGTGAGGGCTGCTGTCTGAGGCCCGTGGACTAAATACAGAAGTCCATGCTGACAGCTCTAGTGCCATCCTGGCTCTCCGGGCAGGGGGCCCTCTCTCTCCTCTGGACCAATGGAGACGACATTTATGGAATTAACCATGCATGGCAGCTGGGGATTAAGTGAGTATTATGCTTGTGGCTCTATGCTGCACGCTGTGGTTAAACGCTGTAACACTTAGTCCCGTTCGCGGGCACAAAATGAGGGGAGAATTACCGGCTCTCTCGGCCTCACTGGCTTGGTTGGAATGAGAAAGGCTCATGGTAGGCAGCTAGAGAGGTGGTGGACGCTTTCCACACTGTCAGCCATTATTACCCCAAAAATGAATAAAAAGAAAAAGAGCGTTGCTGCTCATAATGACAAAATACAAAAGCCTGGGGTAGACAGAAGGTCTGTTCTGCTTGATTTATCACCAACTTGATGTGTTTGCATAATACAAGGAGGCATGCTAAACTGTCAAGGCAAAGTATGCCTGGATTTCTGAAGATTTTACATTATTATAAAAACAGAAGTTGAGCTATGTCACTGTGGGCCAGCATGCACTGTAAAACGCCTCCAACAGTTTCAAGAAGGTCCCGAGGAGAGGAATTAAGAGAGGAAAGGAGAGGACTCCAGAGAGGAAAGGAATCAGGAGAGGAATCAGAGGAGGAATCAGGAGAGGAATCAGAAGAGGATACAGGAGAGGAATCAGAATGTTGAGAAGACAGCAAGTGAAAGGAAGGAAGGGAACATATCCAGAGAGACAGGTGTGTGTCCTTCAAATGCTTCCTCCACACGACTGTTAACAGGCATCTGTAAAAATGATTATGGCACAGTAGTAAAGTGGGCTCCAAGGCTGATCTTAGAATATTTGACTGTATCAAACATCTAGTTCTGGACACACTTGGTCTATACAGTACTGGATCCAACTTCTGGACACTGGAAGCTTCAGTCAAATTTCAGCCATGCCAATGTACTTTACTCCTCTATTAATAAACGCAATGAAAGCGATAGGTAAAGTTTTTTGGTGTGACATTTGAAATCAGAAAGCAGTCCATGGTGGTGAACTCATTAGACTCCTATCTGGGGAGAACACATTCTGGGAGTAGTTTCCACGGCCCCTGCACAAAGCATTTGGAAAGTGGTACCCAACCCAAGTGTTACAGGCTTATATGGTGGAATAGTGCTGTAGATCTTTGGCTGTAAGAGGTCCATTTGCGTCGAGTACTATTTGTTTTTCCCCTTCGTCTTATCCCACAGCTCTTTGGTCTCAGGAATGTCTCGTCTCAAAATGATGCCTGATGCCTTATGTGTTGGCAAAAAACACACAAACACACACGCATGCACGCACACAAGTACTTCTACCTCTACTGGAGTCCTTGAAGCCACTCTCAACATGCCAAAAAGGGCCTCTGAATGCCAAAGGTACTAAGGCTAAATGCCTGCTTTCTCGTTTGTCTCATCAGTCTGATGTTCAGACAGAGAAGATGCTCTACAACAAAGCCACAGTCAAGGAAATTCCACGTCTCTCTTCCGACTCTTTAAACAACTACAATGGTTGGTTGCTAATGCTGAAAAAAAAAAAAAAAGACACTTGTCGAGCCAGTGCATAAACCTGCTCCTATTGTACCAAAATGATGGATCTCATAAAAATGCGTATCATTTCAATCTTATAAAGTCAGGTTCCTTTGGACATAGATGGGGGAAAAACTCACTAATCCAAATGTGTTGGCTCCTGCACATTCCCAACTATTGATGAACTCATTTTTTATTTTAGTTTATAACAGTTTTCCATTTTTTTTTTTTCATAATTTGGACATAATTGGATTGTGAAGGCCTGATGGATATCGCAGCCTACGATCGTTCAGCTTCAACTGATTTGGAGCTACTTGCTTGCCCCTCCATCAATTTATCTTTCTCTCTGGATGTTCAGTGTGTGCCTTTTGGGATTATTTTAGTAATGGGTCACTCTGCCTATGCGTCTATAATCACAATGCAAGTTATGGATTTTTTGGTTGTGACTTGAGCAGAGTGCAGTGATGGGTCATTTGAAAAACACATCTTGTGCATTTTCTACACAAAAAATTCTGTAAAGAATTGAAAGTCTCCAAACACTGTTTTCTAGAAAGGCCCGATAAGAAGGCATTATGGGACACAGTTTTCCTCCTCCTAAATCAGACTTTATTCTTTAGTCTGATGGCTCTAAATTCAAGCAACATCTGAGCACAGGAATCTGTTCGCCCCCCCCCCAGTAGTGCTCGAGGATCGCTTTTGGCAAAGGCCCTTACAGACGTTGCATCACTGAGAGAGGCATGTAGGGAAAACAAACCAAGAACTATGGACAACAACTGCCTACCCCCTCCCACCGCCTCCTTTCTTTCCCCATGCAACCTCAGTAGCATTGCAAAAGCATCTGTACGTTCTAGGATTTCAAACTTTTAGGGACGAGCCAACTCTAAATCATACAACCACATCCAACAGGCTGAAAAGCCATGCAGCAAGTACTCACACAGAGAAGATGTTATTATAACTCCCAATTTTTTCTTCTCCTCCTCCTGAGGTTCTCTCATAACAGTTAAACCTCGTTCTGGGCTGCTGGAGTCAAGAAATGCTGCTAACCAGCTAGAGTGCTGGATGTCGTTTAGGTACTGAGGAGGAAGAGGAGAGGCTGAGGTCATTGACCCCATGGAGGAGGCAGGGTGACAGTAAGGGCAAGCCCGAAGGCGACAGAGAGGAGTGAAAAAAATGGACTGGTGTTTGGCAAAGTTTGGCCTTGGGATATGACCCTGATTGAGCTTGGCAGACATGGCTCAAACTCAGTATTTATAAACTTGCGTGTGCACTGGATATCCTGTGAAATCTAAAGTCTAAACTGTGTAATGTGCATGGAGAGCTCTGAGGCCAGTTCACCTCTTGACCTCAACATCTGAATATAGACAGAATGGGATAGAGAGACAGAGAGAGAAATAAAGAGACAGCAACTTAAGAAAAAGGCAGATGGATGGACAGAGGATTTGTGTATGAGCCAGTTAGTACTGCCTGTGGTCCTCCAGAGGGACGATACCTTATGATTTGTCGGGAAAATGACAGTGGTAATAAAAGCATGATGGGAAACATTTCTGTACAAGACAGAGAATTGGAAGCAGTTCTCTGAAAAGGGCTGCAGAACCAAAGCGGGCCATGGTAATTGTCATTAAGTCTGACCGGGACCACATCAACGAAACCGGCGCTCGGCCGGACCTCCAGAACAAAGCGTGGAAAACAAGCCGTCCTTTTAACACAGATCCATCCAGAACCATTCTCAAAGACGTCTTCAGACCCACAGCAGAGCAGAACAGGATAAGTACTACATTCTGCAAATCCATGACATGATCTGCCAGTGGACTCATACTGTCAAGGGAGCAAAAATAGCACACTGTAGGCTAGTGAACCACTACAGAACTACTCTTTGTGTTTTACATGGGAGTCCAAGTTGAATCAGTTGTACCAAAACACTGTGGGAGTTAGAGCAATATGTCAAGTAGATTATGAAAAGCAGATAACCATTTGTCAGTGTAATGTCTGTTTAACATGGCACACACTATAAAGGCTCGTCTATGAAGGAAGAACTGAAGGGTCAAGGAAGGATTAATGGAGCGAACACATGTAAATCTAACACAATCTTGGCCACCGACTCCACTGTTAATGCATTAAAAGGAACAGCCACGTCAGGAGGGCAGAGGACAAAAGGAAGAGAAGACAACATCTCTCACCTAGGTGGAATCCGCTACTATAGTCAGCATCCTCTGGTGATGAGAAGAGAAAAGGAGGAGAAGCCAGAAGAGAGGCACAACATCATGTTAAAGAGAGTAGTCAGGCACCTACCCCTCCAACCACATACCGGAGAGGTGAAGGTCCATAGAAATACAAGAGAAAGAACATACAGGTACAGTCAACATACGTACAAGACAACAGATTTTATTTTTTTATTTTATTTACTGTATGTTGGTGGAGTTTCAGTTAATTAGGTCCACTTTGTCCAGAGTGATAGCCAATGATGTAGTGGTAAATAGAAGGAGAAGTTAACTAAGACCTCCAGCAGATGCATCATGAGGCAAATGACTACCAACATGATGGCAAATGTTTTTCTTTATTTTTTCCTATAGAAATAATAGTATGAATTGACTTTACAAAATCTAGGCCACCCACACAAAATAAAAGTTATATTAATTTAGGTTTACAGTCCATTACATCCCTGGCCATTGCTTTAGATGTTTTTTGGAAGTCACTAAATAATTTAATGTTATGAGTTAGTTCGGCTTACTTATGACTTAGTATTACTTATGACTACTGCCATGTGAAGGAATGATTCTCCAAGCGATGTCCACTCTAATGGCAATGACAAGTTAGCTGGTGAAAGATGGGGCTTTGTACAATGCAAAAGCCAATAGCCTGCAAACTCTTCACAGTTTTTAAAAGGAGGAATTGACAGTGACGTTTGACGCGCCCCCTTTAAGAGTTATTAGCTTTGACTTAAGAAGACAAGGCCAAATGAAAACAAGAAGGATGGAGAGCAGAGGTGAGAGGGAGACCTTTCGTTACACACAGAAATTATGAAGGGGAACCAATCACAAATGGTTGGACTGTGTGCTGCAACACTATCAGCCAGTTAGGTCCTATTCAATGGGAGATGTCAGACAAGTAGTACCTTCGATCTCCTCAGCTGTGAGTGCAATAGAAGCAAGGAATGGAAATGAGTCACAGTTAGAGAACATTTTGGATTACAAAAAGTAAGTTGGAAGAGATGAGAGAATAAAGAAGAGGAAACCTACCAAACTCTACGGCCACATCGTCTTAGAAAAGCAAAACAAAAGACAAACAAATGACAAAAAGAAGAGTTAACATCTTAATATCTTATGTGAAATACTCTAATTTGAGCTACAGTTAAGTCTGTATCTCTCTGTTATACAGTACACTAGTACTCAACAATATGACACATCCATATTAAAATATTGCTTTGAGTTGAGTCATTTGTTATACAAAATTTAAATAGCCCATAATTCTATTTCATTTTGTAATGTTTGTGAAAAACTACTATCGATATTGTGTCTAAAAGTAAAATTACTACATTAATGTAACAATACAACACAAGAATTACTACATTACTTTAACAAAAACAAACTAACTCAATGTCCACTTAGTAGCCCGAAGATTTCAACTGCAACTGGTGGTCTTTATCAATAGGTCATGTATGCTCAGTTAACATGGAGATGGCTCAGTTGTCATGACATTAACAAAGTACGGAACTTTGGAGGAAGAACGTAACCCCAAACCGAAGTTTTATCCAGGGTACGTGATGACAACCAAGTAAACTCCATCCACTGATGAAGACCAAGAGATACAGTTAAAAGCTAACTACTAACTGGACCTTGTGTTCAGATTTTCTTTTTCTAACTACTGTATTTTCATCAAACTATAAGAATGAACTTTGACATTCTACAAAATAACATTTCTACTGTTTTTTATTTTGCTAGAACACATTTATATCCATCGTTACCTAGTGAGACCCAGTCTTTGGTACATTTCTGTGGTGCATCCACTGTGAGTTCACAGAAAGAGACATATTTAAATTCAAAAGGTTTTAAGGTAGCATTTGAAATCCCTGCAGATGTTTAGGAGTGCCATCCAAACAGCTATAAGATGATGGTTTCCAAAAAGGTAGCTGATTCTAGATCAGTATACAGTATCTGTGTGTGTGTTTGGTTTATGAATCCATGAACATTTGGAGGCACTTATACATGCTTCCTCCCCTTCACGTGTTCCCATTTTAGCCAAACAAGGTTAAATCAAAACATACATGGCACCATCCAGCACAGTATGTTGCTTGACTTACAACAGCGCGTTCATTTCCCAGAGCGCACCGCAGCTCAGGGACATGTTATGTCACAGCCGGAGTTAATGACTAGCCAAAACAGTTGTGCTAAAACACCAGTCCTGAGAGAGTGTAGAGCCAAAAGTGTCTGCCTTTATCTGACATCTTGTTTAACATGGTAGTGTTCACAGCAATGTTCCTACTGATGTTGCCCTCCTTACGCTGCAGTGTGACATTTTAAGTTAAACCAGCACCTAAGCCACATTTTGAGTAGGATGAGAGGTAATTGTAGAGGAGGAAGACAGAGGCAGACTTGAAAGAGGAAACAACTAGGACAATATGAGAATGATTAAGATATCCGAATCCTTCCAAGTGCTGTCCTTTACACCGTGGAAGGCTTTCATCTGGTGCCTATCTGCCACAGGAATGCTTTGCATTGCTTTATGGCCTTGTACATTCCTAGTCTAATGAAACACCATGTGATAACACTGCAGAATGTAAATCGACAGGGCACGGCCTATTCTTAAAATGCTTAAATGCTGGGAAACCTTGTCCTGTGCCTTTTCTGAGAGCGCATTTCACCCGCCGGCCCAAAGAAACATTTTGAGAGCAGTGAGAATGGGCTGAAGTCATGATGATGTGTATGTGAGTGGCCAGGCCTGCAGTGATGGTGGCAGCCAAGCCTGTCATTTACTGAGCGCAGGGAGCCATGGCCGCCCAAATTGCGGCCGCCAACTTTCTCATTGTGCCGTCAACCAGGGTACCAGTCAGCTAACCAGGCTTACAGGGTGCTGCAAGCCCCCCCCATATCACATGTCGCCCACATACCAAAGATTCACCACAAAGGATGACAGAAGGGGAGAGGGTAGTGTTGGAATGAAGGGAAAGGATGGATGAGATAAACAGAAAGACGAGCGGATGTAATGTTTGTTAAAGGATAATTCTAGTTTATTATAACTTATTTTTGTAGTTTTTGCTGTTGTTTTTATTGGTTATAATGACATTGTACTAATCATCGTAACTGCTAAAGCTGGAAATATGACGACATCGCGACTATGGAGGGGAGGTACGGAGGGGAAAGAAACACCAACGGTCACAGTGTTTGCCCTATAATTGTACAGGCCTGGCGGGCCACCACAACGGGAACCCCAGCCAGGCCAGAATTTCTTTAAATGCCAACAGCAGTAATGTAACTGCAGGAAAGTCGAGTATGTTATCTAAACCGCTAATGTGCAAGTGCTGTGCAAGACCCACAGCACATATTGGCAGCATGTTTTCCTCCTCAATGGCAACATGCATGCAAATGCAGTCTTACTGTATTGTAATGTGCAGACACAATGCCAGCTGGATAGACTTCTGTTCATGCACTGTAGCTCGCCATACACAAACCAAATTGTTATTTGGCAACTGTTTGTAAATCATAAGTGATGTCTTTGTCATTTTGAGACTGCATGCCAGGGAATCACTTACAGGAGTTTTCAGTCAAGTGCAACAGAAAGTCCTGCGAACGATTGTGGAATACACAGCAGCCGCAACAGGTGGGCACAGTTCTAAAAAGTGCAAAATTGTCCAATTTGGGCTTGAAACATATTTTTTCTTATGTGATAAAAAAAATCCATATTTTAAAAGAAGCATTTTACTGTGAGTTATTAGGAAACACAGCAATATGACAACATCGCAACTAGGTACGGAGAGGAAAGAAACGCGTACGGTTACAGTGTTTCTACTATAATTGCACAGGTCTGTGGCTGTGGCCGCCAGGCCAACGTGGAACCCCAGCCAAGCCAGAACGTTTTTTTTAATGCCAACAGCAGTAATGTAACTGCAGGGCAGTCGAGTGTGTTATCTAAACTGCTAAAGTCAGTTAAACAGGTGAAGCGAAGATAACGTTGTCGTTGAATAGTAGGTCATCCACAAACCCATTCTTGTTATTGTCCTCGTCATCATCACCACGACTATAAACGATCATCCAAGTTGTACTACCAATTAGAGAAAAATAAAATAGTGGGTATCTTTAGTCTTTGGATTATACTTTAGTTGTATGGATTATATCTGGCACAGTCAAACATACAGTGTCAGTACTGTAAGACAATCTTGCTTCTCCTTATGTTGCAGGAAGAAACAAAGGAATGACCCCTAGTCAGCAGCCTGTAAACAGCACTGAGTTATGGGCTGATGTCACCTTCGCGGGCAGCAAGCATATAGATGGCCTTCTCCTTGAACAAACTGGACGCTGTCACTTTCTCTCTTGCTCGCTGTATCTCTCTCCTTTTTAAACAACCAACATGAGACCAGTGGAATTTTCCAGATGACACAGAGGGAGATCTTTGTCATGCATCTTTCGGATGCAGAGCTGATTATTCAAAGTCAGGATGAGGAAGCGATGAAATGAAACACAGAGCAGAGCTGGTCTGTATTAAAAAGCTGACTTCATATAATATCACTCATTTGGATACTGACAATGAATCAATCAGGGAATTTTTACACGAAGGGAAACGATCACAACTTGATCTATAAAAACGTCAAGGGTGGTCTCCAAGGTTTATCTGGTTCTGACCTTTGAGAATCAAATGGAACTTTTCTCCCGCACCCACTGCGCCCTTGAAATCTACTCAAGCGTCTGTAAGGGTTTAAAAAGGAAATTGACTGATAAATTGAACACAGGGCCAGGTTCAGGGCCACTCAAGACCGATCTTGGTCAGCATTTCGAAATGGTTCAGTCGCTCGCTGGAGAGAGAGGGAGCGAAAGTGAGAGGGATAGTGCTGTAATGTATGGAGAGAGACGTAGAAAGACCCCAAGGTGAGCGATAAGTGTGTCCACGTGTTTGGCAGACTGCGAACCAAACCAAACAATCAGACAGTGGAGAGGTTTGCATGTCAGACAGAGGAACAGACATGCTGTATGAAAGCCCAGAGAGCCGTTAGTATGTTCAGAGAAAACAGATGGGAAAGCTGGAGCAGAGTCAGATATTGATGGAAGGGAGCTGGGGGGGCGGGCACCTAGGCCAGGTTGACAACAATAGATGTAAAATAGTTGATTTAACCCCTGTACCAGATTAATAATTGACTTGAACTGATGGCACTTTAAACATCAGTTTCATAACCGAGGAAGAATCCATGAAAGCTGCGAGAGCAACAGTGAGGAAAGGGATTATTTATATCTTGCAAAAGTTAGACGAAAATGGACACGGTTAAGCAATACTCGCCGCAGCCCCTCGCCAACACCAATATTGTTCCAGCCGACAGAGCTCCCGGGCTGGAAAGAGAGAGAGAGATAAAGGGACCCCCTCCTCAATCACCACCTCTGTCCTCCGCTCAGTAACAGCGGGGTCTCCACGGTATCCTTCAATTAGGTTGCAGTTTATGGCCCCAGGGCCCAGCGTCCAGGGGGCCAGGATCCAAACTTTTTCTCCATCCACCTCTCTTGACCCAGCCACCACGACTCTGCAGGGCCACATCGGCTACAGAAAGTGACCCCTCGACTGTTTCCCTTTCCATCTACAGTATTCCTCCTTCAGTCAATCCATAAAAAAAAAATTCACTTTCCTGCATTTCCTCTTTTGTAAGGTTTTTTTTCTTTTACACCGTTCACTTTTATTCACTCAACTCGTTGCTTAATACTCCAACTTGATCCAACATTTTTCTCTAATTTAGTTTCTTTTTTTATTTATTTTTTTAACACTGAGACACGAATGTGCAAGAACAAAGAGTGAACTGTTATCATTCCCCAGTTATTCATCTAGTAGTGAGAGGGCCATGTCAAGGGACTTCCTACTACTTCTGCTGTACAAACAACTAATGCTTACAGTATGTATGACATAACAAAGAAAGTTAAGCTACAGCTCAAAAGGAGACTTATGTTCCTTTGGTATGGGCTGCAGCGGACTCTACTACATTTTACACCTGCCTTCTGTGCATAGAGAGAGGGTGGGGGTGGTTACAAATCCCATAACTCATAAGAGGAACTGGGCCATTAAAATGAAATAGTAAGGGAACAGTACAGCACTGTCTGTCTTTAACTCTTTAGCAGGCTATTTTTGGCCATCCTGCACCATGTATGCCAGTACGCGGTTGAACATAACCAGGAAATGACAACATCCATAATTCACCCGGGAGCTTAAAATCGGAGGTAAAAGTTCCTAATGCTAAGTTTAGAGGTGGTCAGCGTAGCTCTGTTGGTTATTTCGGAGCTCCATATTGAAAGAGTCACGTTACATTAAGGGGTCGATGCCATGTTGAGGGAAACAAGTACATGTTCGTCCCAAAGTGGTAATCTGCGGTGAAAAATATGGCCTATAAGAACTAGGTTTTGGATCAATGGGGTCATTGTAAGACCAGAGCAGACCTATAAAGCCAAGTACAATTGGGTGTATTTTTCAGAGAGTTCATTTGTTTTAAAATGCAGAATGAAAGGAGGGATACATGTTGTACATTGCAGAGGACAACCTATGCACTCTTATTAAGCCTAAATATATGGTTAGGAATATAAAGATATAGGCAAATATACTGTATATAGCAAGGATACAAGCAGGGAGGACAGGAAAGTTGTGTAGAAAAGGAGGCATTTGGAATAATAAGCTTGTAGCTGATGTGAAGCAGAGAGGAAAAATATGGAATGTATTGTCGCTGTCCGGCAAAAACCTCGTATCTCCATATTTCGTCTTTTTTTTTCATAAATCAATGCTATTGGTCCCTTTTTAGGTAATTCTGTGGGTTATTCAAATATTTAAAAAGTGACAAAGCAATTTCACCTGACTTCGTCTGTTTCAAATGAGCCTTTTCTCATTTCCTGAAAAACAACAGTTTTGGACATACAAGGTTTCCACCATGTAGGATAACATATGGATAATGGTTTTGTTGCATGAGGGACATTTAAAAAAAAAATCTTTTTCAGTTTTGAATATCACAAAAAAACGCAAATGTCAAGTAAAGAGCGTGATGTCATTAAGCTGTCGACTTAGGTCTGTGTGGGGCGAGTTGGCCCACAAGTTCTGCAAAGACCCACAGCAGATATTGGCAGCATGTTTTCTTCCTCCATGGCTACAGGCATGCAAATGCAGTCTGATTGTAATGTGCAGTCACAATGCCAACTGGATAGGCTTCTGTTCATGCACTGTAGCTCACCATACACAAACCAAATTGCTATTTGGCAACTGTTTGTAAATCATAAGTGATGTCTTTGTCATTTTGAGACTTCAGGTAATCATTTACAGGGATTTTCAGTCAGGTGCTAAAAGAAAGTCCTGCGAACGATTTTGGCGTGCACAGCAGCCGCAACAGGTGGGCACAGCTTTAAAATGTGCAAAATTGGCCAATTTCGTCTTGAAACGTATTCTACGTTGTTGTGAGTTATTGGGAAACAGAAATCATTACTGTTACTGTTTTAGACTGGATGGCTGTGCAGACCTCTACTGCACACTCCTTAGGCCTACTTCTCTTTTTGGTGGCTGATGGGAGTGAAGGTGGAGAAGATGTTCAACTATTGCTGTTAAATTAACATTCCTCAGTTGCAGGCTTGTTTTTGAAGACAGTTGTTGGTCTACAGCAAAAGACAACTGTGTGACATCCCAATTGGCACTTCAGTTTAAAATTTTGAAATGTAATCGGCCATAAATCCCAAAACAGTGGCCCTGGTCATTCTAAACTTGACAGTAAAGTTCGCTCACAGCATAACCATCAAAGCCCTTACTGTTCGGAATTGCCCTCTATTAAAAAATGAGGCTGGCTAATTCAAAGTTATGCTGTAAAATACTTGAAGCCTGCAGCATTTCCTCACTCTCATTGGCTCGTGGCTCTTTTCTCGTCTTAAACCTAAAACCAGGGTCTGTAGGTCATACCTAATTGTTTCTGCTGCTGTCCTTTTCTTGTGTAACATGGTTTATGTCTTCTGTCTTCATTATGAAGCAATCAACAATCTTTGATTTATAAGGGTAATTTAGCTATAATCCTCCCCCATTTCCTGATCTCCCACATACTGGCTTATTATAGCACATTACTCCTGCTGATGCGTTCTCCCTAACATTGCAGCACTGACTGGCTAGGATTGGGTTCACCGTATAGGCTCGTGATAATGGGCTCCGCGGATCAGTGTTGCCCCCCCATCACATCTGTAGGTCTAGCATCAGATCATTAATCCGTCGTTGAGCGCTTTAAGATGTGGAGAGGTGAGCTGGATGGGTAGGCAGGCTGGTGTGTTGGCTGGAAGGTGTAAAGGCTCGGAGAGGTTTTCCAGAGGGCAAACCTCCTCCCCTCTTCGCATTAAAGCCCCTGCATGACTTAGACCACATCAACAGATGGAGAGACAGAGGGGGACAGAGAAAAGAGAGTCTGGCAAGAGACTGTGAGAGTAAAACATGGAGCAGACAGGAAGGTAAATCCAGACACACCACTTCCTCTGATGACAGGCGTGAAGCAGTGCAACTGTGCCACAGGCTTCAGCAGTCGCCTCAGAGTGCAGAGATGGGTCCTTAATAACATCCCTAGCTTCCACGGTTTGTTTGTTACTATCCCTTCATCTGCATTACCACCCCTAAACCCACCCACCTGTTGGTTTGTTAGGGCCTATCACAGCAGATACTTACATGATCGTCGACTCAAGGTCTTCTGGGGCGGGAGCGTCGCAACAGGTCGCCACAGGGCAAATCTCCTGGAAGAAGAGAGAGGAGGATAAAGAAAGAGAGAGAAAAAGGCACAATAAAACCATCAGTTTTCATGACCGCGTAGGGAATAATAAACACTCGCTGCTACGCTTCAATATCAACCAGTTTCATTCCGTCAGCCGAGACTGGTGAAAGAAAAGCAGGGAGATGGTGTGAGGACGAGATAGAGAAACGCACTTGCTATTAACAAAACTGCAGGGTTAAATCTGAATGTGTGAATCTTCTCTATTTTCTTTTGCTCTTCTCTCTTTCTTTATTGTGTGTGTGTGTGTTTTTTTTCTCCTCGCTCCTCCGATGCTCTTGGACGGTGCCAAGAAACTGCCCCAGCCTCCTGAGCTCTGTGTTGCACATCAAGTGCGGCTGTCCGAGCGCACACTGATGTGCGATTTTCCATCTACTTGCCATCCAAAGTGGATCAGTACCAGCACTATCATTTTCTGTCATTACTCATTTCGGGGCCAGACATTGTGCGGAAATCCAGAATATTCTGGCGCGTGAAGCAAGAAAGAAAAAAAAAAACGTAGAAACTGAGGAGAAAAAGAGAAAGAGGGTGAAACGTGTGCGACAGTGACAGCAGTAAAGACAGTTTGGGCCAGCCTTGTTAAGCGGGAACGGTAGACAGGACAGGCTGATCTAAGTGGAGTTGTTTCTTACCTCTCCTGGAACTGTTTGGACGGGATAAGGCCGGCACGGGGATTGGCTTCCCCTTCGTGTTTGGCCTGCCACCAGGTTGCATCATCTTGGCTCATGATCTGAAGGATAGAGCCCTTCTTGAAGGCCAGTCCAGCCTCTTTACATGGGATGGCTTTGTCCTCCTTAGGGTCGTAGTCAAAGAGCGCCTTCACAAACACCTGGACATACAGCAGAGGAGGGGCGGGGAAGAAAACAAAGAGCTGGATTGAGGGCACAACAGGAAACACAACGGTTCACTGTTAATGACTTTTCCCTCCATTGCGTAGAGCGTGAACCCCCAGAAGGTGCTTCACCAACGCTCAGGTTGATTATTCTAGAAAGGTCATTGCAATCAGAAGTTGAAACCTGCAACTGCTAGCCAAGTAAGTTTCTGCATGTGGTTCCCTCAACACTTAGGATGGACTAAGCCCTGTCACCATCTTCCAAGTGTGGCGAGAATTAACATCTCCTGAGTCAGAGGCTCCAGTTGGAAGTGCTTTGTTCCACCCGCTGACGTTCTCTTATCCTAAACACAATCTAATAATCAGCAATCTTTCCACATTGAGAAACAAAAAGTTGTTTTTTTCTTTAAGGAGTTGGTCTAATTGGCTTTGGCAGTGGGGGTGGACGCAAATCATCAACACAAAAGACGTTGGCCCTTATAGTGGAAAAATCTCTGACATCTTTTCCCTGGTGTGGGCGGCAAGCTGCAACCTACAGCACCTTGCTGCATCTTCTGTCCAAATTGAGATCTGTCAAAATGAGTTATCACTCCTAAGACACCTCAGTACATGTGGAAAGAGAGGGAAAGAAAGTGTGTATGTGTGAGAGAAGAGAAAACAAGGAAGAGAGGGGGAGAGATTGCATTTTTTCGATGTCCTGTTGATTTAAAGAGTGCTTTGTGCCATGTAGTAAAATTATGTTTCAGACAGAGATGTTTTGTTTGGGTCATAACAGCCGCTTTGGCTGCTAAACCCTCCGACAGAACACACTCATACATCTACACACTGAAATCTCCTTCTCCCTTGGCTGAGTTTATTTGGCCTGTAGATGCTCAGCCACTTAGCTGCCCCTTGGTGTATCTACACTACCTGATGTAAGCGTACAGGCTATTTTCATTAAAGGAGTAGCTGAGTGTTTGGCACCGGCAGACTATATATCAGACGGGCCAGACAGTTTCAACCATTACACGATGACAAAGGATGTAAGTGGCCCACCCTTCCCGTACACTTCTCTTACACATGCAGGGTGGGCTGCATTGTAAGTAATGATAAGCTGCCTTCGACCCTGGAGCTTTAGGTTGATCCAGCCTCTGTCTACTACTGATAGAGTGTGTGAGAAATAGTGTATCACCTCAGCACCGCAATGGGTGAGAATGATGGAGTGCTGGTTGGAGTGGCTGTTAAACCACCCTCAAAATGGATGCAACAGCTAAAGATAAAGGCACATCTTTAGCTCATGTTAAATGTCTGGACAGATCATCTTTACCTTTTCTTCTAGTATATCTACATGACAACATTTAAAAAGTAACATAACACTAAAGGCTCTATCTTACACCCGGCGCAAAGCGGCGCACAAGGAGTCAGCTGAGGTGGTCCGGGCATCTGGTAAGGATGCCCCCTGGATGCCTCTCTAGGGAGGTGTTCCAGGCACGTCAAGCTGGGAGAAGGCCTCCGGGAAGACCCAGGACTAGGTGGAGGGATTATATCTCCACCACTGGACTGGCAACGCCTCGGGATCCCCCAGTCAGAGCTGGTTGATATGGCTTGGGAAAGAGAAGTTTGGGGTCCCCTGCTGGAGCTGTTGGCCCCCCGACACGACACCGGATAAGCGGTGGATGAATGGATGGACGGCGTCTGTCGTTCAACTAAGTATTGATAACACTCTTAGGGCCTAATTTACTAACACTAGCGCAGTTTGCGCTGCGTCTGTTTATGCGAGTTCGGTAATAGCGCACGCTATGCTTCCACAGTTTGCGTAGTATTTATCAACCCTGACACCCATCAGGCAATCAGCGTCTTTCTCCGCCCACTAGACCGTAAATTGCGCTGTAGCAAAGCGGTGCAGACTGCGATATTCCCACTGCTGATGCTATGACTGTTTGAAATGATACTGATGCCAATATTTGTAATGTAGAGAGGAGTTTAACAACTGCTGGAGTGGGATGTGAACGCTGAGTGGGAGATTCAATTTCATCTTTGATTTCTTCCAGTAACTCTAATATTGCATGGCTGCTTGATCTGTAACGCTTAATGATGTTGTGTTCACTGACAAAGTGTGATTCTTCTGTTAAAAATATTTTCAGCCTCGCCTATGTCTTCGTCTTGCTCAAATTACTGTTGCCATTTCACCAGCGGCATAAAGGTCACGAGGAAACTTCGATTGCGGCTGATTTAAAGAGGCGGAGAATTTCCCCCCCCAGAATAGGAGGCGCTCTTACTGACAGTCTTTGTAAATACCACGGAATATATAATTAGGTGCACTTTGCGCTTATCCTCCCACCTTTTTGGGTGGAACTCCCACTTTCCCCACGACCCTCCCACGAACGCATATTGAAAGCGCAACTTGTCTCTTCTCGCTCATGTGGCAGACAATCTGCCATTTTACCCAAGTGCGCCCTGTTCGTAAATAGCCCGCATCGGTTACGTCCGTCTTTGCGACTAATTAGCGCCTGGAAACAGGCGCAAACGGCTTGATAAATCTAGCCCTTAGAAATGACTGAATGACAAATGAATTTTTAATTTGATGGTACTGATGATACTCGAAAATGAACTAAATGGGTTTTATTTCTTTAAAACAAAACGGTGGTGGGCAAGTAATGTAATCGGGGGATGCCAGATCACCTTCTAACACCGGTAACACCAACTACCACAGCAAGCCTACTAGGGCTGTCAGTGAAGGTGGGAGAATCGTTTCTGAAGCCACTGTCTCTGTTTCCATGAAATCCGGTAAACACACTTTGAGCTGCACGAGTGTCCGTTGTACCCTTCAAAACGAGAGTTAGTGACTACGCTTATGTAAGTTGTGGATGGCTAAGAGACGTATTAATTAGATATCAACATGCCTAAAATGGGGGGAAAGATAGAGGGATGCTGGAGCAACAATCTGACAGAAGCAACTGGGTGTGGTAGTGAGTCTAGGTTTGAATGCATTTGAATATGTGAAGGGGACTTGTTTAAGATAAAACAGGGTTTCTCTTTAGAAAAAAATAGTTTTTGTATTAAAACATGCAGACGTAAGGTGTCCCTAATGTGTTATTGGTACTGAAACTCAGGTAGCATTTCTATATTAGTATGGATAAATTTCCTTTTAACTACTGTATTCCCTCTTCTCATTACCATTTTACACCTCTCTTTCCTTGTTCATACATTATTTCCTTACAGATGTTCTGAATCCAACAAAAAGGCATCATGCTGGAGCAGAGAAGCTCTGTTTTTGTTTTTTATGTGAATGGGTGTAACCATATATATATAAAAATAATATAACGATTAAGCCAGGAAAAGACCTACTTTTTGCTCCTTGGTTGGCGCATCCTCCTTGACGCATGGGACAACTTTAAAGGTAATGGCTCCTTGCGACTGGGCCTGAATTTTGGGAAAAACAAAATAGATACACCAGTTTAGGTACAAAGGGAGGGGGTGGAAACACTACTCATCTGTCCTGCAAATATTTCACAAAGCACCTAATCCAATGAAAGTCACATAATGCAAAGCACTGTTTGACTTTTCAACAATGGAAGGGTTATTAGGATTGGATGACTCTCCTTGGCAGGGATAGCGCGTGTGTGGGGGGGGTAAAAGGAGGAGTGT
The DNA here is from genome assembly GCF_010015445.1 of Perca fluviatilis. Taxonomy (NCBI): domain Eukaryota; kingdom Metazoa; phylum Chordata; class Actinopteri; order Perciformes; family Percidae; genus Perca; species Perca fluviatilis. The sequence continues at coordinate 6,401,262 of NC_053133.1, read as the reverse complement.
TGAAAGCTATCATCAGCTCCGGAGGCCTTTGTGTCTGAGAAGGCCTACAGAGTTTAAGAGACTCTCTCTTTCCTCTCCAGTTGTCTCCCCTGGCAGAGTTCAGGCCCATGGCGGAGCTTATTTGAGGCCTGTGGTGGAGCCTGGAGGAACTACTAAGCATCAATCTCATCCAGGGGGACTGTGTGGCTCGATGCATGTGGTTCAAAGGCAAGTAAAGACTTGTAGAGAATGGCCAGAGTTTTCAGCACTGTGATGTGAGGTGACTTGGGGGAGGTTTTTTTGCCATGACAAACAAGGAATGTTATTTTCACCAAGAGAATAGAGCTGAAACACGGGAGAAACCCTTGGACAGAACATACACACACGGCAGAATGCAGTCACACACACACACAAACAGATGGGGCTTACCAGAATACGAATGATTTCCTCTGGTTTCTTGTCATCCACAGGGATTCCATTGACCTCCTTCAGTTCATCTCCTACGTGAATCAGTCCTGCCACACACAAACGCAAAGTTAACATATCTACAATCACACTGAAATGTCATTATTCTAATATAAGTGAGCTACTGTGTAAAAGCCCAGTGCTCACAAAGCCTGGGGATGTGTACAGTACACCAGATTACTGTTTATCGTTGTGGTGGCATTTAAGATTGGAAAAGAATCAAAACATTATTGTCCACACATGTGGAAATTTGCCTTTGGCGTCACTGTGGCAAAACTGAAAAACAGAATGGACACAATGAACACAAAATCAAACTGAAAACATGTGGACAACAAGCAGAGCTTGGCAGTACACATGCCATTCATGTTCATATTTACAAAGTGGAAAAGGACAACATATGGCACAGAACTGGTGGATTCAGGTGCAAGGATAATTCCTGAACACATCCCTTCTATGTTGCACACTGGACGTAATCCTGTTGTGAGATAAATCACTTTCAAATTTGACTCATATACAAATGTTTTGGTAGACAAAAGAAGTAAAACTGACCACTTCTGTCGGCTGCCCCTCCTCTCATGATCCGGGCCACGAGGATGGCTCCTGTGTGATCGTCACGCCTTATCGTTGCTCCCTGCAAAGCAATCAGAGAATAATGACAAATTGGATGAACTGCACTGTATTTCCACTCTGCTTAAAGTTGCAAACATTGTTCATGCTTTTTGTTACCAAAATGACTAATTTAGGATTACTTTTCCAGGAAAAAATGGATACGTCTTTTAAACGACAAATCTATGGGGTCTGATATAGGGGGGTGGACGCTTTTCACAGTGTATTTTTATAAACAAAATTATGGCATGGTGCAGGTAGAAGCAGTTGGTTCAGTTAACACACTACCCATTTCGTCAAAAATAATGTGGGCCGTCTTCTGTGATCTTTCTACTGTACCTCCCACATGTGTCTGTACGGCAAGACACAATGTCATGGCGTTTCCACTTCCTTTGATATAAATGCTTTTGTTGGTTTGTTGGGATACAACACAGTTAGAGCCCATTTTAACATGTAAATCAATGGGATATCAGTACAGGGGGAAAAGAGCTGAAAGGTTAACATCAATATTCCACTTAACTGCATCTTTAAGACTACATTTTGCACACATTTCTTCAAAGAAACACTGAACGATTAACAAAAATGACTATATAAAAACTTGCCAAGTAAAAGTATCCAACAATTTCACATTAAACTATCTATCCGGATGGGTAGACTGTTTGTTACTTTGTTGTCTGAATCACTCTGTAGCTGCAGTAGTAGTTGCAGAAGACATCAATGGCCTGGACAGAGAGGGGTGAGGGCCACACGGGTACGAGGCAGCAGACTCAAAACACATACAGACACACACACACACACACACACACACACACACACACACACACACACACACACACACACAGTTGCTAAAGCCTTCCCTGTCCTTTATGGGCTTGGTGCGCAGCCAGAAAGACACACGGAGAAGAGGATAGGGTTTCAACTTCCTTATTTGAAATGACAGTGTTCAGCGGTGATGCATTTACCAGTAAACCCAAATAGCCTCTTCCCTTTACAATAAAACAATCGGCTTAATGGGTGCCAACCTGTCACAGCCCTCCCACAAACACAATTTAGGCACCAGCCTGGCTGGGATTTAGGAGGGAATGGGATAGCTAACACATCCTCACTTGGGTCTGACGACCCAAACCAGACAGATACGCTGTCTAGTCGACACGTAGTTTGTCTGGGGCTGCAACTCATCCTTCCACCCTTTCCTAGCTGCTATTTCCATCATCCCCAAAGATTGTTTTTATTTCTGTTGCAAAAAAAGGGAACGGACTCGAAGCCTTCCTCACCCCGCTCACCAGCCGTGCTTTATTACAGCTGTCCTAATTCATTGCCGCCCCAGGTCGACTGCTGGATTGCAACAACAGCTTGCCATGTGTCACACCGCTGCGGTTTGTGTCATTTTCCTGTTTGCCTTTCTCCGACAGGCCCAAAGTAGTTCTGGCTATTACCATCAATGGGAAGCGCAGGAGGATAAATATAAATATATATATATATATATAAAAACAGCTCCTCAAAGGAGAAAGGAGCCTCTGGTTTGTGCCACTTTGCAGATGCCATTAGCATGTCATCTTGGTTGTTTTCACGACCTATTCACACCTAATGGTTTTCCTCCTAGATAATGGTTTCCTCAAGGCCTTTTGCAGTGTGAAGATGGGGAAGGACATCAGGTTAAGACAGTGGTAGGGTCTGCAGATAGTTGCGGACATAATAGAATAATGGGGCTAATTAAAGAAACTTGAGAGGTTGCAGTAGGAGTGAAATCAGTGGAGCAGGTCAGTAAGAGGGGAAGGCACTGTCAGAGCCCAGTGTCAGGGTCACATATAACCCCTTAGTGTGACTTAAAGCAGCTGTCTGTGATGCAATGACCCCCAGACAGACAGAGAGGTCTTTTGTGTGTATGCGTGTGTGTGTGTGTGTGTGTGTGTGTGTGTGTGTGTGTGTGTGTGTGTCTGAAAGAATAGAGCGCTGCAGGGAAAGAGACAGATTGTGACAGACAAGGGTGAGATGGGGAGTCTGCAGGAAATCTCATAGAAGTATTCAGACATGTGGTCATTAACTTTCTCTTTTTGATTTTTCTCTCAGACTCTTTTGAGCTGGCTGATGGCCAGTGGTATGATGGATGTTTTTATTGTGTCCCCTGGGGTCCCTGGTGACTGGTGGCAGTCTAAAGGCTATCTAAACAGCAGAGAGACAGAGCCTTGGACTAAGTTTGTAACGACAATGGGCTGTGTGCATAATCTCCACAGACGTGCTCTACACCGCATGGCTATGCCTATCTATGGAATCTGCTCACATATGGCGTGTAGATATAAATCGTGTTTTGACACATATGGCTTAAATCACATGTTGAAAACCTGATGCCATTTAGAAACACCACTTTCACAACTTTTATTGCAAGTGGCAATGGTGATTATAGAGCAGCACATTTAGCACGCAAACACGTACGGATGGGGTCGCGAACCCAGATCTTTGGGAAGCTAGGAGACCATTTTAACCCCATTCAAACCACCGTGCTTTATGTGTTTTTACACCAGTAGAGAAACAAACACGGGTGTCAGTGGACAAATTTGCCCATACTAATTTTCCTTTTCACACCTCACTGACTTTCAACAAGGAGGTATTTAAAGCTGCAGTTCTTTTAAAGCCTTTATCTTTGCGATTCCCATCTGACCCACTGCTCTTCAACGTGATGGGCCTACACAGGCAGGCCAAGGCAACAGAAAGGGAGTAGAGGATTTATGAAGGGAGGGGGAGCCTCCCTCTTAATCTGGCCAACCCCAGACTGAACTCAGTACAGTAGCCAAATGAGCACTGCCTGATAAGAAAAGCTAAAAGAGAGGCCAAAACGCTCCAGTGGCAACACGAGCAAGCCAGACCTGAGGATAAGTGGAAGACCAGAGGAGAGTCAGTACTGACAAGTTGCCTGGGAGGGAAGTGAAGGAGGTAGACACTGGGTAAATGAGTGGTGGTCGGAGTTGAGAGAAAGAGTGTGTGCGAGTTAGTGAGTGAATGAATGAGAAGAAAATATAAATTAAAGAGATAAGAAATGAAAATACAGAAAAGAAATGAGACGTGGTGCGTAGGAGAGGGACGAGTAGGTCCAAAATTGGAAACAAACGCCCGCACACTGTCTACTTTAACTTGCATAGTTACATTTAATGGCAATGTTTTGGTACTAGTACTACTTCCTCCATCAGGCAAAAATGTCAAACAAAAGGCAAAAACTTCATATATTTTTCTTCTGTTTCAAACCTGCATGGCGCGTTGTTGAGATCTGCTCCGCTGTGACCTACGGTTACTTATACCAACTTTCGCTGTATAAATTCACAGAGACATTGAGGTTTATCTTTGCAGAGGTACAAACTTGAAAGTGGAAAACAAAAATACAAGACAAAAAGTAGAAGCAGAAAGAAAAAGAAAAGTCCTTGCTCAGTATTAAAGCAAACAGGTGTGTGGAAATGAGGGCCAGAGAGCCTACACTGAGGTGAACTGACCTCAGTGTAGGCTCTCTGGCCCTCATTTTCTGCAGGTAGTAAGTATAAGATGGCAAAAGGTAGCCGAGGTTCAAATTGACCACAAACTGTTGGAATATTTAACAACACATCACATATTCAAGTTTTTCTTTCGCCATTCCCAGGATTTTACCGATCCTTAATCATTTCGAGAGTGCCACACTTCCCCCCACCACCTCATTACAATCTACAGTCAGCACACATTCTCTCAATCCTCCAGAGGTACTTCAGCCTCTCCTGGAGGCATGACGAAAGCCTTGGAAGCACTGAGAGGTAGCTGGTACGAGGAGGACAAATCCAACATCCTGAACTCAGCATCACCTCCCCCTTGATACCCTATGGGTTTTATCATCAGCATCCAGCCATGCATGGCCACTAATGAGGAGTCCCTGCTCTGTTAAACAAATACAGAAACAGTCAGGCTAGAACCTCAATATTCTGCATGATGTGTGTGTATGTTTGTGTGTGTGTGTGTGTGTGTGTGTGTGTGTGTGTGTGTGTGTGTGTGTGTGTGTGTGTGTGTGTGTGTGTGTGTGTGTGTGTGTGTGTGTGTGTGTGTGACCCTCAAGCACCAAGATGGGCTTCCTTGTGTAGCAGCTAAGCATTAGCACAACCTGATGGCTAGGTTTACACTAAGCCTTCAACGCCTACTGGCACATGGAAGCCATTTCAAACTTTTCCTTGCGCATGGAAACAGTTCAGGAAGTCAGAAGGGTAATGTCTACGTCTGTCAAAGCACATGCACGCATGAGTGACAGCATGTGTAGGTGTGTTTTTTGTGTGCATGCAAGCGTGTCTGCGTGTGTGTTTCTATGAGAGCTTCTACCTGAACTCAGGCCAAACTGGCCCAAGAGAAACCTCAAAAGACTGGATGATTGATGCTGGACAGTCACTAAGCCTGATGAATGGGCTACGCTATGTTAGCAATTAGAGAAAAGGCGCCACTTAACCATCAAGTGGCTCAACTGCGCTATTTGCATGGGAAAAGATAGCAGGGTGTGCACACAAGATGGTGATGTTGTTAGGGATTGATTCTCTCTTTCTGTCGTCAACCAGTGCTGCAGTTAGCACTTAAGATGAATATAAAAATAGAGTTGAAAAACCAAGTCTCTCCAGAAATGAAACGCTGAAGGGCAGAAGGCACAGAAACACACAGTCAAAACAGAGACGACGAGAGGAGGGTCATTGTGGAATGAGGAGCGCCTCCTAGCTGTGGTCAATTAGTCATCAGTAAGGCGATCCGAAGCCTCCACTCTTAATGTGATCAGCTCCATATGCAGCCGCTGCTCCCAGCTCTATTCCTCCATTTCTTACACATAAATGCCTCTGATTGTTATTGTTTGGCTGGCCAAAACGCAACGGCTTAGTCTCTGCTGTGTGATGAGGAGAGCTGGAGCGACGCTCGCCCGTATCAAGCCATCGGCCCTCCAAGCACATGCACTGGAGCACACATGCCGACATGGCAGCCACATTAAGTATGTGATGACAAATGGCTCACACCTCATACAGTACAGAAAAAAAGAGAGAATAGGGACTGAAATTTGGATCCCCTCATGTATGTGAGTGTGTTTATTAGAGGGACTGGAATGGAGGCAAGGTTGTCCAGGGAACTGTCAGCGCACAGTAGTGCCATGAAACTTCAGTAGATAAGAGGAGAAAGACAAGCTGAATGTTGGATGTCTCATCATGTTAGCTTGGCTGGGATTGGCTACAATGACTTTCTGGCAAGCTGAGTCTTTATGGGGCAATTAGAGTGCCCTCTGGCTGATGGACTGGATATATGGCTGGATGACATGATGGAAGCTGGCTGGCTTGTACTCTGGTTGTATGGATGACGAGAGGGCTGGCTAGTTGTCTTGGCCTGGCTCATCACACGTCTTGGGGTCTAGGGCAAGCTATGTGTGGCCTGTCTAGTAAGAGCCACAGTGGAAAAAAAAAAAGGATGCGAGGGTTTCTTTACCTTAGCCATGGCCACAACTAAAGCCACTCCACAGTTCCTAACCCGCCAGGGAAAACAAGCACGGTGCTCCATTTCAAACACACGGGCCTCGGCCCGTAACGACCACTCAAAACATCGGCCCGTGAACCGAACCGAACACTGTGGCATTTGACAAACATTATTTCTCCCTCCAAATTGAGAGCGACAAGGGAAAACAAACGCGAGTGGCCCGGGCAGAGAGGCCGACGTGTTTTGACATGATGTCACTTAACAGCAAAAGTGTAACAGCGACAATAAACTCCTGCCGACTGCTGTTGACTGCTATGTTTAGAGGTATAAATACAAGTGTAGTGGAAACACATGCTGGCGTTCTTTACACCAGATGTCGACCATGGAAAAACCAAATACAATGTGGGAATGGGCCTCCTGGACATTAAAATACAATTACCTCCAATCATATCTGGTGTTGGAGTGTGTCATTTCATCTTACCTCACTGAGATGGCATAGAGCCCCCCACACATAACACACATGACTTTTCCACGCACTGAGGAAGTATGTAAAAACTCGTAAATATGCTGGACTCAAACGCCATAGGCTCCAGTGCTGCTCAGAAGGAGTGCAATCATGTACATTTTAGAGTATTCGGTCAAGATCAGAAAATCCATTTGAGCGTTATGGTCACCTATAAAGATTAATACATTGCTGCAAAGAATTAGCAGGAGCCTGGATATAAATCTATACTATTGTTTCAAACTGATGCTACAGAGCTGCCGCTGCTGGCCAATCCCCTCAAGGTTACCTGGTGCAAGTCTTTCCACCTGTTTCATTAAATCACTTGTGATTGCAACTAATAAAAGCTACTCCCCCCACTCTGCCCTTTCTTTCTTCATTCCTAGTCTCCCTATCACACTAAACCAGGCTATGGTTTCCCTTTTTATTTCTGTAACCCCGGTCTTGACCTACCAGCCGTAATTAACAAGTATACTGAGAAAAGGGAAAATTGCAGGTCATTATTATGATAATTATGGCGAGAAGGAGAGATTCCTACGAGAGGCTGCCAGGTAATGTAATGCAGAGAGCCCTGTGACGGAACGGCTTACCTTCATTTGTCTTCCTCCACCCCCTCTTTCATTTTCCTCCTCTGCCTCTTTAAGCCTTAATGTTAGCGCAAGTCATTACCCAGCTGCTATGAAAACACACTTAGCAGCCCACCTCAGTACTTGAGACAGGTGCCAGTGAATTTGAGTGTGTGAATCTGCGTGGCTATCTCACCAAATGTGTGTATTTCTTTCCATATTGTCCGCATGAATCACCATGTAGACTGAGTGGAATTGTCGTCTCTCTGCTACAAGCTGGACAGTGCCAGATATTTAGTCATATTTATTAGTCATGTGTGTGTGTCTTGTCTGAGAGCCCTGCATGAGCTGCATGAGCACATACAAAGAGACAGTTGTGTCACAGAGAGAGCTCTATCTTTGCTGTGGGATTGTTTAGTGTTTTCACCGGCGTTATCCCGGGTAAAGAAAACAGCACTTTCACATGTCACTTCTCATTTCCAATGCCGCTGAGGAGCACCCGGCCCGACGGGCAACAATGCCCACATTCAGCCTCTGAGCTCTCTGGCTCTCGGAAAGCCAAGCGGAAAAGCGCAGGAGTGCCGGGATGTGTGTCCACGTTTATGATTACACATGATGGGAGGAAGACATTTTATTTAAGAGGGCCGTGAGATTAGGATCAGGGAATGCTTCAGATGTGGCTTTGGAAGCCGAGCATGTTTTCACATTCACAGCTCAACAGGCTGCAGGGGTGGTGTAACAGCTGCTGGACTGAGTGTTGTATGGTACAAGCACACACACAAGAACAAACACAGGAGCTTTTTACATGTCTGCTATTGGAGTTTTTTTAATGATTTTTGCATCAATGTGATACAGTACCTTAAGGTAAAGTATTTCATTTGCTGGATTAGTAAAAAAATGTAGAATTAATATCATGTCATATTAACAACCGTAACCCTTTCACAGAGGAGCGATAGAAAGCATCCTGACAGGAAACAGTACAAATTAGCACGGTTTACGCACGGCCCAGGACAGCGGCTGAATAAAACCACCCAGAACATCATTGCTACCCATGTACAGCAACAGCTTGATCATCCTGCTGCCGCAAGGCAAGCCATATTGAAGTACCTGCTGTTGTACCCCCAGACAACAAAGCAGAATCTTTCCTCAGAATCAAAACGGTAATTTGTAGGTATACAGTGTGTGTCTTAAAGGGATACGCCACCGTTTGTTGAAATAGGGCTTATTACGGTCTCCCCTAGCTGTAGATAGGTGGGCCAACGCATTTTTTGTGCATGCATTGTTTTAGTCCGGTGCAACACCGGCAGCGCAGCCGCTAGTTAGCTTAGCGTAGTGAATGGAATCCTATGTTGCCGGTTAGCATGTTGTGAGTAAAAGTGAGCCAACAAAAGACAAAAAAAAAAAACCTAATTACTTGCACTGAGACAAAAAATGCGTTGGCCCACCTATCTCCAGCCAGGGTAGACCGTGATAAGCACTATTTCATCAACAAACGGTGGCGTATTCCTTAACAATTAGGCCAACAGGCACCCTTTTTATTTCTATTTTTATACTGGCATTTTACTGGTGTCCAGTGACTCTGAAACCCAATAAAAGAGTTATAAATTACATCTAAGTTTCAGCAAGCCTCTCTTGGCTGTCAGAAGTGCAGTCCAAATAGTCATCCCTGCTCCGGCTTTGGCTCTATAGCTAAAAATTGGTCAATAGCTTAAACGTTAGAGAAGCTGGTCTCCGTCCCAAAGGTATAACTGTGTGATAAGAGAGCATTACTCTCAGCGAAAATCAAATATTATAGACATTTTTGGACTCAATGTGTCAGTTTGACACTTAGAAATGTGACATATACAGTAGGCACCTTTTTTAACTTTCTAAGACCTACATTCTGTATCTATAATATAATTTTCATATTTCTGCATATTACATGCAAATTCTGGATTGACATTTGCCTTCATGCACAGGACATACTAGAGAGTTTGACATCATAGTATCTGTGTAAGCTACTTTATAATATGTGCTTTCAGAAATTACATTATGTCAAGTGTAAAGTCATTTTTATTGATATTCAATACAATTATAATTTTCCCTCTAATCATTTAGCATTTTTAACACACTACAATGCACTATAATACAAAAGCAACTTGTATCACACACACACACACACACACACACACACACACACACACACACACACACAGTGAGCCAGTCAACACCGGCAGTGCTCTCCACTTGTCCTCATGTTTTAGAGCACAGTACTCCATCTTGCTTTGCAATGCTCCCAAGACACCACGGCCTAATCCATCAAGTGAAAGATGTATTGCTTTTAAAGCACATGGGTCTATCTGTAAAACACTAACATGTGTGCTGCCTGCTCTAATCTCATTAGTTGCTCCATTAATTCCCAGCCAGTGGCATTACTTTCCCCTTGCTTTCCACATTCTGATGTAAACAGACAATAGAAAAGTCACTTTGTTTTTAAAACACATCTATCTAGTCTCCCCCTTTGATAACAGTTTCAATCAAAAAGGTATCTCCAAGGTTGTCAGCGATACTCAAACTATATTCATTGTGTACAATCTACATTTAAATACATTCACACCAGCACAGTTTAAATACATGATAATGTGGATGTGATTTCATTCCCCATTCTCAATGAATGTGTTTGTGAAGGCTTCCAGACAAATGGAATCAGAGCAGCCATGATCCAACCGTCCCAGTTGTGTCAGAGGAGGCCCGCCTGCCGCAGATGAGAAAAGCATGGCATGTCAAATTGCCAATACCTCATTCCTGCGACTGCCATTCATGGAAACCAACTTTGTTACAATCCAAAGTGATCACAAAAACGTTCCTGTCTCGTCGCAATTATCAACTCCCTTATTAAGTAAAGAAAATCCACCCACATCAATCACGCAGTTGGAGCTTTTACAATAATAATGTTGGACATGTCATCTACATTTGTATGTGCAACTACTATAGCTCTGAAGTTGTACTGGTGCACTTTGTGGGTGTGTAATGAGAAGTCCAGCCGATCCACTAGTATCCAGTGGCTGTGGCGGAAGAGTGGCTGGGCCCAGTAGTGGTATAGCTGTATTGATTGGTGCTAGCTGGTGCCAGGCAGGATCATATGTAGGTATGCATTGCCAACTGGATGGCACGGACACTGCAGTCTACAGTTTCCATTCAGTTGTACCCAGTGACACCCAGTCATGATGGGAAAACCAATCCTGTGTGCGCAACAACACACAGCAGAAGAAAAAGGGGAAGAGGACAGAAAGGAGAGTAGGATTGGGTATCGTTTGGGTTTTTCCCTGATACTGGTGTTAAAACGATACTTTTAGGCCGGTGCGTGCTAAACAAAAAAAAAGAAAAAAGCAACCTTTGGCGACATTCAAGAACGGCGTGTTTATTGCAAAGGGCACAATGGTCAAATTTAAATAGTGTATTTAAAATGTAATAATAACTTATTTCCCCAGTCAATTACTGTTAAACAACAAAAATTACAGAATGTCCTCCCAGTCGCGGTCTGGCCCAGAAGCCTTCTGAGCTTTCATCCACTATCATTATCTGCACAGTGTTTACAGTCAACACCTCTTCCTCTGAGGAATCACTTGTTTTGTCGTTACCGGGCTTAAGTGTGTTTTGTGTGTTTTACAGTGTCTTTTTTACTTTCAGTCTTTGAGCTTTTGTCTTTGCGGTTTTTGTTTCTGCATGCCCGCTCTACATGTCATTTTTTTCCACAATTTACACCTACATTAAGTAGCAAGAAACAGCGGAAACCTGGCCCCTATGCGTTTGCTTTGCCACTGCTGAGTTTATGCACTCTACCGGACGCATGTAGTTGGTGAGCTTCTATTGATGCCATTTCCATGGTCACACTGATATTAATGGCTTTTTCAAGAGTCAAGTCTTTCTGAGAGTCATTTCTTCTGTGTTGCTATATTTCGTAATCCACACACAAGCCAGTCTCTTAATGTGTCATTTAACGCATCCTTACAGTAAATTTGCAGTGCTCAGCTAACTTGCATAATGCTGCAACAAACAGACTCTTCTTGAGTCTGTCTGTGGAACCGGAAACGTTCTGTAATCAACAGAGGCTTGGGTGAAAAAGGGTTTGTCAGTGTGTCCGCACTTTCTTTGTAGGTTTTACTGCCTGGCTTTGCTGGCTGTAAAAGATTGCGTAACAAGTTAAAAGTCTTTGGGCCAATCACACTCAGAAAAGTAGGCAATAACTTCTCATCCTCTATTCCGGGAGCAGTGACGAAATAGTCAAGGTGCTCTGTGTGGGAGCTCCATTGCTCCGCGCTCTCATCAAAGGGAACGATTAAGCGAATAACTCCAGTCATTTCAGGGCTCCTGGTTATATGGCGCTCTGGTACTCACAGACGGTTCCCTTCTGTAACTTCAGCCTTTGTAATACCCCGGCGCTACTCAGAGTTTGTACCGGTTGGTTTCCCACGGCTTTTTCCTTCCTGCTTAGCTGGCTGTACAGCACTTACCTCGGCACACACAGCGAACCTGGCCGCCATCTATCACCTGGTAAGCAGAATGCATCGACAGAATGCAGAATAAAACTCGCGGACAGCAAAGCATTGGTCCAGATATCCTCATCGCCACTTTTTGTTAGATTCTTAACTTTTTCATGTTACTAGATATAACAATGATAACCCGGACCACGATGGAATATTACCTGTTTCTTAGCACAACAGCATGTCTTAACAGCAGCATGGCTAACACCTACAACGGAAGCTAAAGTTACCCACAATCCATCAGGTTATTATAGTAGCCCAAAATACACAACAGACTCCTTTAAAGTGAAATACAGCCACAGGACCCTTTAGCTTTCAGCATTTTAACCGTGTTTATGCCAGCTACTAGTTAACAGTAGGCTAACGTTACCTGCTGCCAAGTGTAATGGTAACTACCGCCACGTGCAGTGATGCTTCTGTTGCCTGTAACGTCTGTTTCGGAGCACCAGAGGGCAGTGCAGACATTAAAGTGGCACCAAAACGAGGCACCGAAATCTGCGTTGTCATTCGGTCTGGTAGATAACGGTTGTTTTATGGCACCGGGTTTTGGTACCCAACCCTAAAGGTGAGTAATAGAGCCTGACATTGAGAAGTTTTGTGGCTGCTAATGATGTCTAACTACCTTGGATGGAAGAAGTGAGAAAGGGATGGATAGAGTGTATATTTGTATTCACAAATACTGAACAGGAATGTGGATAGATGGATCTATAAATCTATACTCATGATCAACAGGTGTCCATTTAGACAATGCAGAGAAAGGAGCAGGGATAACTCTTTACTTGTAGGACAGTGAAATGCATTTTAATAGATATTATAGCAAAACCAGATGAAAGAAATTACTTGGGAGACTGGAAGCAAAAGAGACTTGGAGAAAGAGGAAGATTGTGTGCTAGTAGGAGGACAACTGAAGATGAACTGAGTGGGAGAAGTGAATGAACGGTACTCTGACAGCGGTGAGAGCCGGCACCGACTGAGTGGCATTGAGCTAGCCATTAAGTGATGTATAAAACGAACACGAACACAGCAGGGCATGTACGCCGAGCACCTCCAAGTCTGTTATTTACATCTGCATCACTGGACTCAGAACATCCAAATGAAGAAAACAGAGGCGGCCACAGCAGGCTTGTCAGCCTCTAATGTTCTCACATCATACCGATGGTCACCCCGCACAGCTGTGGTGTACCTTCTAGGGCGCTCAAAGTTGCTCAAGGTTGTCTTTTGCTACTTATTGCATTTTGTGTGTGTGATGATTGGAACATTCCAGAATGCTTTGGTAGACGTTGCAGCTCCTCAACAGCAAGAAATGTCAATTAGGCTAATTAGTTCTTTAGCAAGTAATTCATACAATGATTAAAAACAGTCAAATATCACTACACGAACACCAAGAAAATGACACTTAAATCTAGTGAAATAGGTGATTAAAGGTTTCATTAACAACAATGAAAGATGTAACACTATTTTACTTTTTAAGCTGGACATAGCTCATGTTTTAGGCCTCTCTAGATCATCCAAGCTGCTGGATCTGGATTTTTTTGGCTGGGGTACATGAGTTGCGTAACACCAGTGCATTTTAGCTTCCTCCAACTTTTTGTCCTATTAGTCAGTCTGCACTCAAGCCCTTTATCACCAGAAGCAAACCTCACAAGTATATCAGCTACACTGCCACATACTCAGCGCTGACGCAACCCCCTTAACACTCAAATTTAGCCCCCCACCAAAACTGTTCTGAAACCTTTTCCAAAATAACACATTCTTCTAATAAAAAGACATGGCTGAGCTCATGTTTCTGTATGCGCACATGTTTGTATCGCTCTCCAAACCCAATTATTTCATTGTCTCGACACTTGAGCTAATAAATCTGCCGGTTTTGGGAGAGCAGCGGGAGAGCAGGGAGTACAACAGAAAAAGGGAGAAGACGAAGAAGAGGGAGTTTGTCCTGGAAGATAGAGTTTTTACAGTTTCGTCGAAATGTGGCATGAAGTCACGCTCTGAGAAATGACAGCAATTAATCAGAGCTACTGAATACAATCCACTCAACTAATCACAATTAACTTAATGGATGAGTCACAAGGAAAGGGGCCTGCGTGCTAACTGTAGCTCAGTCCTCACAATAACCAGAACTGTAGAACGAGACAAAGGTAGACTGCGAAGAAAGTGAACGAGAAAATAAAAGAGAGCAAAGTAAGGAGAGACGGAAAGGAAATAAGATATTGTACAGCCGCCTTGTTATGATGTCAAGTTTGAGAATTTCAGGCTGATTGTATGAAATTGCAAGTTAAAGGGCACATCCAAATCAATTTGGTGCGGCAGTGAGGACCCTGTGCAATTAGAGTTTTTTTTTATTGGTTAGTAGATTGGCTGTTACTTCACCGTGAGCATCTGACCCGCTGGCTGTTTCCTTAATATACGATCTAACTGTTCATTAGGGTCAGTTTCTCTTTAAAGATGTACAGGATGGCAATTGTTAAGGGGCCAGAGGTAGATGCAAAATCTTAAAATTGACTACGTACTTAGAGGGTCACAAAAACCGAGTAACTTCACCTCCACAAATGAAAAAGTAACAAGGACTATTAGGGCCATTTCACCATGAGTGCAAAATTTTGTCAATGCCATGTCAGCACTCTAATGCGTGTGTGGTGTTAAAGAGTAAGGACCTGTTCACCTGGAGGATGTATCCAAAACAAACAATAATTCTATTGACTAAAAGTTGTATGACAAGCAGATTCAGTGTACACTATTGCAAAACTTGAGTTCTAACTTTAGGCTAAAATGCTGTGCAAACGTTTTTATTTGATAGATTGAGATTGCAATGAGGTGAGAGATTGTGGAGAACCTCTATGAAATGTACATTAGGGGGGGGGGGAAGAGAGCTACATGATGCTAAATGGCAGCAGCAACAAAAAAAGAATGAGCAGAGATACATGAAGGCCGTGGAGTTCAAAGAGTAAAATATGTTCCCGGGTTTAACTCTTCTCTGCTGCAAATCTTATTTGAAAATATTTGCAACTGAGGTGTGAAAGGTTAACGTGCATAAAACTGACATATTACAGAGCATAAATTTGGTGTGAAAGGGCCTTTAGCTACACAGTAATATAAATACTGTAAAAGTCCCACTTTTTTCCTTTTTGCAAGTTTATATTATTACAGCACTTTGCTCTATTCCCACAGGAACTATTTGATGAATGAAACTTGCAACTTGTCTTACTCTCTCTTTGGACACATTCATTCTTTAGTGGTCACAAGACAGAGAAGAGTCATAGGTTCTGACCAAAGGTGTCGTGATACAAATAGAATTATAGCTGCTGCGCAGCTGTGAGTCGGGGCCGGGGATTTTGAGGAGAAAGAAAAAGGAGAATGAGGAAGACTAATATCTTCAAACATTAAAACCTAAGTCTTTAATCCACACAGCACAATCCATGAGTATGCATCAGCATGTTTGTTCTGCATCAACCGAGGCTCAAACTCACAACCTCAGACAGCAAGGGCAAGCCATGCAACTGCCAGGTAAGACACCTGAGACGGCTTCAAACTTTACTTTATAACTGAGGCAATCACAAGTGTTGCTTATACTGTAAAGGCAGATTTCAATCTAGTAGTAGTAAGATTATTATTATTATTTATTATTTATATAGCTCCATAAGTGACTAAACTGAATATGCTGCATTCCCATTGACTGCAATAGCTTACATGAGGATAAAATACTATCCTCGTGTAAATTTTACCAAAAAGTCTGAGATAAAATTCAGAAATTTACCACGCTACTTTTGTCATTTATTTTCATGAACATTGGAGATTTAGTAAGTGAACATTTGCGCTAGTTGTTTACAGTACTGTTTCCAGTAAAACATTTTGATCCACTGCGGGCTTAATTTTGGAAAATCAAAAACTCTGGCTGGATCGTTTGTGTAGGACAGTCTGAAGATGCAGTGGAGCAATGGTGGTGTCAATTGAACAAAAACTGTGTGAGGAGTTAGGTTTAATACATTTTACAGTTTTTGGAAAAAAAAAACCAAGAGTGATGGACTTCATTACTCCTGCAAGCTCGAAGCATATGATAATTTCTGCTCATCTGGGCTTACATTTTGGTGGAAGTTGAAAAGTGCTAGTATGTAGGACTGATTATGTTATGCATTTTCAAAATTTTAAACTTTAGACGGTTGCTGTAGCCACCATCAGGATTATTAGCCCACCAAGCCTGTTGAGGAAGTTTAGCACAGGACTGGACCTATGTGAAAGTGTGTTGATTTTTTTTTAATGGATGGGAAGGCAGTTTTAATGGAAGGAATATTTAATATTATCCGCAAATCCAAGAGGCTGCTTCTCGGCCCCTAATGAAAGTCTTTCTCTGAGGTTCCAAGCACTTGCCCAAAAAGAGGCCAGAATAGGGTCTCAGGTTCTAATCTTCTACGGTGATACAAGTTGCTCTTCTTTCGGTTCTCCAGTACAAATACAAGACCATTACACATTACATTTCTGAGACTACTCACTGCCACAATTGCAGCATTTGAGTATTCATTGCTTTCTTTCATGCATACACAGAAAAACTATGCCCTGCAGAAGAATCCTACTGCTGTCCACACCACGGTCAGGCCTAAATTATAGCCACAGGAGATTATGGGCAGCAGTTGTGCCCTGTGGGTCAAATGGGCAGTGAGAGGGCAGCTAAGACTTACAGGGAGGAAACGGCTCCACAGCAGTGGGTCGACACTTGCTTCCCATTACTCCAACGTGTACGATGCCACTGTATAGTTTGAGTTGTTTTCTCACTGCTGTGTAATTAGTTGCATTGTCAAATTTAGTGGCTGTTGCTGTTACATTCATGAATAAAATGTGTTGTCTAATGTAGGTTGGGAGTTATATGACTTGATTTCCTGCTATTAATCTAATTGTGTAGCCTGTTTATGCATCAAAGCCTGTAGGGAGTGACTTAAATATACTGGTAGAAAAATAAGCAGCCAGTGCAACAATATTGCGATGATACTGATGATATGTTGCATTTAAAGAGCCACATTAACCTCTTTTAAATTGGAGGAGTATTTATAAAACTAGCCTAATGTTGACCCCTAAAAGAACACTTGAAACACAATAACCAGTGTGCACCCTTAAACCTATAAACTGAGGGTGAGCCACCATTTTACTACAAAAATATATTCTACATAACACCTTCAATAGTGTAACACGCAATATCACACATCGTAAATGTGTGCTTGAGATGTTCTCAGGAGCCAAATCACTGCGACAAAAAAAGAATCAAGTCGTGTAATGGAATAACACCAGCTGGACGATTAAGCTGACCAGATCGGGTGTAAATTACATTATGGTTTCAGGGAATGTGATCCAACATCAGACTCTGGAGAGGCCAACGCAGGAAGCGCCTGCGACAATGTGTGTCGAGAGGGAGAACGAGAATTCCTCCAAGCCACATTATTACGTTCAGCAACTCCACAGAACATGCAACAGGCAGAAACCCAAAAATGGCTTAGGTGTGTTCTCCTTCCCCCGGGGTGTGGTGAGAGAAGTGCGCCGGCCTGGAGCCAAGACGGTGGTCAGGGCGAAAACCACAAAGTGAAAATAGAGGCAGCCGGGGCCAGAAAACGTCCGGCACAGATCAAAGCTGGGCGGGGCCTCAGCACACAACAAAGTGCTATGATGACAGATTGGAGGTCTTTGACAGGCCATCGAGGACTTGAGTAGTGCAGTATGTGTCGCAGGACACTGAGGTCAGTCAAGAGTATCACAACAATGGCAAAACTAAAATAATCGCGCAACAAAGCTGAAAAATAAATAAATAACCAGAGCAGGGAAATGAATGGAATGGCAGCCATCAGATGGCACATGCAGACAAGGGTCGATGGGTGGAGTGAAAACAAGAATACGAGCCAAGACAGCGCTGCCGTAGAGTTGGGGCCCGAGGCCGTAAACAGACGGGTGGTTGTTGACGTCTGGGACGATAGTCTAAAGAGAATGGACGTGAGAAGCATGTTAAAATGAGAGAGCAACACTGACCAGGATAGAAAAGGAAGCCGTTCGCAGACACCGAGCCTAGACGGGCTGAAAATACTCATGGCCAAGAGCAGGGTAATTGCGGTTGGTTTTGGTGTACTTACAACTTCAAGGTTGTGGTTCGGATTCCCACATGCAAGTACCTCGAAAGCATGTATGGTATTGGCTTGATCTGTGGTGCGGATGCTGCTTTGGTTACAAGAGGTATTCAGAAACTCATGGATTAGCAAACAAAGCCGCGATTTTCATGACATAAAGGATGTTAACCACAAATATAAACGTAATAAAGAACCTGATGTTACATTCAGTTTGGAGACATACTTTGCTGTAAGTATTTTTATACCTACATCAGGGAATAGGTCCCTAGCAATCCTGATCTCATCCGGGGATGTTGCAGCCTATGGTCGGTGCCTTTAGACCCAGGCCACTGGGATGCCCACAAAGACATCATGTTTTGAGTCTTTTAACTTCCTAAAACCATCTTTCAAACTCCCGGAACCTGCTGAAAACCACTATGTACAGATTGAACACATAATTTCTCAAGATGAAAGTTACTTACGAGAGGTTCCTTGTTTTTGACCAGTCTTATGATTTTCACAGAATCCTCATCGTCGTCAATGTCTTCAGGCAGCGGAGGTAGTTCGGGGTCGTAACTCTTCTGGGCGATAGTGTCATGGACCGACAGAAGGCTCTAAAGGAAGGAGAGGGATAGAGGAATAGACGGAAGAAAAGACACAAGAGGCGAGGGTTATCAGTAAAACCATCAGGGCCTTAGCTTTACCTCCGTCTAATTAGCCAAATAAAGTGTCGCAATACATGCTATTAAGAGTTTAATCCATCATTTCTTTCTTTGAGCAGGACGGAGAAAATGCAGACTGCAGGGAGGATGGTTATGAATTGGGGTTTCTCCCTCAATTGCCGGGTGATGGATTTGAACGTGCTCAGAGCCAGAACTTGTAGCTACATGCGTTAATTGTCATTAGGCCCATGCTCTCCCACCATACATCTCTCTGATTAAAGGCAACCAGGACCCGTCCCGGACCACTGCTCATGAGGGTCTGCGCATAAAAGGGTGTGGGGCAACCTCGGCCATCATTTTTCAGGACCAATGCTTTCCAAGGGCCAAGTTGGTGAACACTCTGAGGAGCGATGTTTTGCACCGTTCGGCGGCAGGCTCAAAGTAATGAAGTTCTCAGTCGCCTCAGATATTTCACACGTTCACGAGCAGACATTAAAAAGAGACGGGACGCAGACAAGAATGATGCCATTGAGACGTTCATTTTTCAAACTATTTAACGACTCCATGTCCGGACCAAGATGCAGCTGGACGCGTGCTGCTTTTTCCGTGGTTGAGGGGAGAGAAAAGTGAGAAAAACATCTTCCACCCCATGTGCCAGACGAAAGTAGAGAGAGAGAGAGAGAGAGAGAGAGAGAGAGAGAGAGAGAGAGAGAGAGAGAGAGAAGGATATGGTGAGAAGAGGAGCAGTGTGTTTTATGGCATGGGAGCATGCTGCAGTACAGCATTCAAGATGTTGCTAACTGGGAGCAGATGGGAGGAGGAGACACAACTAGAGCTCTGTGGCCAGGATCCACTGAGAGACAAGCTGACCAACACACATACAAACGCACACACACAGTTTATCTCGTACACTTGAGAGGACTTGTGTCTATTTATTCTCTTGGTCTAAACCTTAAAAGGATGATTCTAGGTTCATTACGTGGTTCTTTCTTTTGTGGTTTTGGCAATTATTCATATCTGTATTTGTAACACTGTAAGCCTACTTACAGTATGGGTTTTAAAATGTAAATAATTATCTTAACTGTCCTTTGTCATCTAGGGCTGTGCAATTAATCGAAATTTTATCGTGATTATGATTTCAGCTCCCAATGATCACAAAAACTGAATAATCGAAAGCTCATTACGTTTTGCAAGTAAACTCTTATTTTCTCTTGTGTTCTGAATGAAAAAATAAAATGTAGTATTAAGTATTAAGGCAAATTTTTCAGTAATTGCAACATCATTCCAGAAACCAACGAGTAATTGTGTTAAATTATTTCAATATTGACCGAAATAATTTTTCCATCATCGAGCAGCCCTATTGTCGACATCAAGGAAGGTTTAGATAACCTGGCTAAAGTGCTGGCTTTACCTGTCTGATCATCTGACTGTTTGTGTCTCCTGTCCCGTCGGACTTTGTTGAAGCAGATAACACGGTGTTCCCAGATCTTAGCAGTCAACTTGATAAATAGAAAGTTATAATAAGCCATGGATATAGTGACAAAAGTAACTGGAAATTGAAATAAAAACTAAATGGAAAAGAATTGACTGAAACTTTTTTTTTTCTCTTCATCATCTTCCTCCACAAATTTCTGATTTTCTTGGTCCTCCTGTCCAAACTCTCAAATGCCATTAATCGCCTCTTCTTCTTGTTTGCTCTTCTTCGGTTTTATCTTTCGTACATTTTTTTGTTGTTTGTTTTACAAAATGTTCCCAGCATCAGTTTGTTCATTTCTCAGAACAGGCCTAACAATGTGTTCCTGGCTTATATCTGCACCGTACATAAACACACACTTTCTGTTGTATTGTATGTCTAGTGATGCTCATGATAGTAGTGAAATATTCTCTTGGAACGCAGGAAACCCAAACTGTTTGCAGATGAGGACAACAAAAGCAAACTGAATGGGATCCCAAACTTGTGCTTGATTTATCATATTGTGTTCATAGCACCGTGTCAAGATATGGATGGAGAGTTCGCAGTTGCAGTCTCCACAATGTAGTGATGAGATCATTAATGTTGCATTCTGTGGTTCAGCACCACATGGGAACATACATGACTTTATAACAAGAGCTATAGCCAGTGAATGAAAGTAGCACTCCACTCAGGGCTGAATGAAAGATCACAGGGCAAATATTTACACAAGAATGCTTCTGACTTTGTGGCCACCATCTCGTTTTCTGTTTTCTTTACCTTCTTTTCCCCTGTTTTTTTTCCCCACAGGGGGTATAAGTAATATTATTTTAATTTGCCCTTGTATTGAGTTTTTCCTGAAAACATCCTTTGGTAAAAGCCAGCCTGTGCCGTGACAGCAAACCCGGGAGAAATAGGGATTTTCTTTGAGTTTGAGGTTGGATACACGTGGCGTTGTGGCTCTCTTTATGGTGTTTGACTGTCAGTCACAGCACCTGTTCTGAGTCGTGACAACATGTGGGTCAGCCAGGCGTCCATCAGCCTCTCAGCAGGGTGGGACACCCAAGCGGGCCTGGTGCCCGCGAAGCAGAACTACAGTGTTGACACACTGACACTGTGCAGAATTAGTCCCTGGAATGAAATTGGAGTTGTGCTGAAACAATTTGTCAATCAATCCATTGACACAAATTGAATCTACAGTGATTTTGCTAAAATTTATTTTTCTCTTCCTACACATTGTTTGATTTTGAGCAGTGCAAATAAATATAACTCAACTGTTAAAGTCATAAATCAAGCAAAAATATCATTCAAATAGCAAACATTTGCTGGATCCAGCTTGTCAAATGTGACAATTTGCTGCTTTTCTCTGTTTTTTATCACAGCAAACTGAAAAATTTTGGATTATGGACTGATTAAACAACATGTCAACTTGGGCTTCAGGAAATTGAAATGTGTTTCTTTCCTCTATATTCTGACATTTTTATAGACCCGATGTTTAAGCGATGAACACGTGAACAATTAGTTTTAGATTTGAAACTTGGTTGTTGCAGTAGTGCAAAATTGTACAAAACAGAGTAAAACATACAAAGCTAGGAGAACCCTCCACATTTCCTCATGCTCACTTCAACCTTTCCTCCACTGACCTGCCAGCTGCCGTTTCCTCTAAACTCTATTCACCAGGCCTAACACCCTGACTTGCGAGTGTCCTCTCATCGATGGCACTTCCTTAAATCTGGCACTGCCGCCACATTCTCCCCCACGGCCGTGCCTAACAACCTGTAACAGAGCCACAGCTAATACCTTGTAAAAACTCTCTAGGAAGTAGCAATACCAGCTGTATGCTAATAGATAGCACATGGCACATGCCCTGGCTGGTGACCTCTGACATGTGAGTACAACTGCACAGGTACAAATGTTTTACACACACAGAGATCTTTGTATGGAGGCTTTCTTCCTGGGTTGATACGAGTCAGTGGGTCTTGTTATGCCTCAGTGTCGGTGGATTAGCAGCCTAATCAAATCTAGAGTTATATCCTTGTATAGGCCTGCAGCTGAGGAGGAAGGAGAGTGAGAGACTGACAGAAAGATGAAGGGGAGCGAAGCCCTTGTTTTGCAGGCATCTCGTCCATTCTCGGTTTGTGTGTTTATGTGCATTAGGCATAATAGGGATTCTAGAAAAACAGATCACCGAGCTTGACTAAATAAACCTGCTCGTACATTCCTGGCATTGGCCTCTCATTAAAGCCTGCGCCCCCCCCCGCCCTGTGACCAGACCACTCGTTTTTTAGCTGGTGGTGCTGGATCGGTGCAGGGTAACTGCTTTGCCTAAGCGGGAAGGACCCCGCTATGTGGGTTCTGCCTTGGAGACCCTGCTGTAGCCCAGCTGGGATTTGACACCCACACCCACCATCCCTAAGCCTTGAACCATGGCACGTACCAAACTGACTCAAATACATTCTGCAAGCCTGTATACACACACCTACCTCCATACACACCGACGGAAACAGCCGGCCATCATAATTGGCACTTTCATCCCTGTCAATATTAGTCTTGCTGAGGGGGAGCTAATATGGGTGAAAGTTGTTTTTTCATGTGCAAATCTTAAAAAAGAGAAAGTTTGAGGCAAGGAAGAGAAAGAGAGAGGGGAGTTTTAAAGAGCATGATTTATATCTCCACCCCAGGAATGGATCATTTCAGCCATAATTAAGAGTGATACAGTTACTATCGCACAGAGACGCCATTCAAAGGCAGCAGCCATCTGCTTGTGTTTTACACCCCCGGCCCTGTGATTTACACTGGGGTTGGCTGGTACGGTATCAAGTGCCCTGGAGGACAGATGGAGACCGAAACATAGCAAAGTTTTAATACTTTATTCCTGAAGCCCACATGCAGCCTACGGTTTGAGACACAATGTCAGGAAAACGTCAAGAGCCTCCATACCCCAGCATGTTCTAGTCAAAGCCTTCCCTCCAAAACCAAGGTGCTGGAACTAATATAGTGTTGCCCGAGTGTTCCAGCAGGAGCGTTTAAGGCCCAGGCGCTCAAAACTTGAACCAACATGCAAGAGTAGAGGTCATGAAGTTGAGGGGTAGAGAAACTGTACGCAAGTGTGTGAACACAAGCAGATGTCAACTTGACAACACCAGGCATGATACTTTCAATCTAAAACGGACACACTTGTGGTAACTCACATAACGTCAGAAAAAGATCCAGGAATTGTAAAATCCAGCTTTCTTTGATGTTTTGATGAACAGATTCCCATTCCGGTACTCTTTTGTTGTGGCATCTCAAAGCCATGAAATAAATCTTTGTTGTGATTCTAGTTCAGTGATCACTATGGATCGCCTCCCTTGGACTCCGTTGCTTCTGACAGTGCTCTCGACCGGCAGTAAAGGAAGCAGTAGCCGAATATTTTCCATTGTTTGGTGTGGAATTGTTTGGCTGACCTCGTATTGCACTGGAGCGCAGGTCGGCTGAGCAGCATGTGGAGGTGGTGGGAGAACAGACCAACAGAGAAAGCAAATAGACAAAGAGCGACTACAAGTAAATATTGGTGAAGCTCTTTCTGAGTAAAGAAAGTTGGAGAGGAGACTTTGTGCAGAGGTACATACAGGTACATTTTTTGAATGTAGTTTTTCCTAAATTTCCCTTGGGATCAATCAATCAATCGATCGTACAGGTTTCAATTCAGTTCTTGTTAATGGAGAAGATTTCCCACACACGACTCAATCATTTTATTTGGCAATTGGGGGAAATCTAGATCTACTTATAGTATCTGATCTAAATGATAAATAATAAAAGCAGGTTTCATTGGGCTCTCTCTGGTTAAATGTTTCAAGTGTGTTGACACACCCTGGAGTACACTCCTACATCACTACAGCAAAGGTGAGAAGTTCAAGCACTAAAGGTCAGCAAAACGCAAGATTTTCAAGTGGCGTTAAACTGGTGGATGGTCAGCTGGGGTTGGGGCAAGGGCTTTAAGATCGACTCTCTGGGGCTGAAGAATCAGCCTTGGCAGTTGCAGTGGTCATAGCTCCTGTTTAGTCAGAGGAGGAATAAGTGCAGATGCTCCAACGATTAAAATCAAAGTCCACCTGACAATACTTTTATTCTTATTCAATTTCATTCCACATATGAATGTCACCCCAAAAACAGAACTAAAAATATCAGAATCCATCACATTAATTTAGACCATAGTTAATGATTTAGACTGATGATACTTCCTAAAAATGTATAATATTGACTTTATTAAGTTATAAACACCAAAACATCTGACAAGGGATATCCTAGATCCATGTCTATAACCACATACATGAGAGGGCAGGATATTGTATTGGCCTGTGTGTGTGTGTGTGTGTGTGTGTGTGTGTGTGTGTGTGTGTGTGTGTGTGTGTGTGTGTGTGTGTGTGTGTGTGTGTGTACCTGGCCCACAGACCCGTCTCCTGCCTTCACCTCTCCTCACCTCATCAGTGGAAGTTGCTGAGGTTCCTGATCGATGACTTTCATGAGCTCTGCCTTTTGATGGATTGACCCTTGCCATGCCAAATACCTTCGCTGTAAGCGCAATTAAAATAATAAACGCAGGATCTCTGACACAGGCATGCTTCATGGCGAGCGCAGGGATCATTTGCCGGCGCATTTCACTTCAGGGTTGACAGAGACAAAGGAGATCATAACGTCCCTACGTAGCAAAGTAGGAGAGCAAGGCTGTGATAGATTGCAACCGTTTGTCTTCGGGATAGTGGCTGTGTGAGTGTGTGTTTGAGTGTGTAACCACCATCGTGTCTCTATGTGGGATTCTGTGTGTTGATTGCGGGTGAAGTGTGGTGAACGCAATTAAGACCCCATTCTCATGCCTTACTTTGTGTAACTGTACATCTACTGTACCGGTCAGTCTTTCTATATGTATATAGTCTATATCCACGACGTTCCACTTCCAGGATTGCTCTGGGGCCGCAGGAAATTTCGCCCGATGGATGTATTTTTGCCGATGTCCGTTTCCTCCCGCTTCCTTTGTGTTGGAATTCTAAACTCTGGTGGATTTCTGAGGACTATGGTTAACTGCTCCTCAGATCTCTGCAGGGTAAAACCAGACAGCTAGCTAGACTATCTGAGTTTTCTGTTGCACGACTAAAACAACTTTTGAACGTGTTCCACCAAAACAAGTTCCTTCCCGAGGCTATTTTGCAGTGGCTCTGTGCGGAGCTTAGCGCCACCCATGACAATTGTGATTGACATGTTTTTCTCCCATCCCAGAATGCTATGTGGACTAGCCAGACCCTGGCAAAGTGGGACTATATATAGTATATAATTGTATTGTTTTCATTAACGTAATTAATCATGACATCACTAGCATAGACATTTAAAAATCCACGTTAATCTGACTTGTATGTCTGATCTTTTCGATTTTTAGCTAACTGCTAACGTTATCTATAACAATCGCAACCGACGCTTGCCTTTTTTTTTTTTTTTTTTTTTTTTTTTACTTTTTTTTTTTTGTGTGTTTTTTTTTTTGTTTTTTTTTTTTTTTTTTTTTGTGTGTGTGTGTGTGTGTGTGTGTGTGTGTGTTTGTTTTACTGGTAGAGGACTTCATATTGAGCTGTTGTTTTTGTCAGCCCATATTGCACGCACACAATTCGCATTAAAAAGCGATACCCGTCCAGGTCCTCCTTCTGCAAGTTTTTAACAACTTTGCAACCGCACCTGTGGTGGCAGTTTTAGCATTTGAAAAAAGAACGTGTAAATTCATTTCGTAGCTGTCTGTGTCTGGCTAACGAGGCCAGAGGCCACAGCCAAGAAGACAAGAAAAAGCATGGCCTGGATCTCAGCACCATATTGTTTTTTTTGTCACCATGATAATCCCATCAATTTAATGCCAGCGCTGAATAAACAGCGATGCACAGTGTGTGATGACATCAGCGGGAATACGAGCCAAAGTTGTTGTTTTTTAAGACAATTCCTCTGGTCCTCCGCAAAGAGGATATGTGCTTGTAGTTTCTTAACATTTGCAGAATATAAAATGAACATAGATTGTAATGAAGAATAGGTGCCAAACTCACCTTCACATGGGGTTTGGCCAGGAGTTTGAGAAGCTCTTTGATTTCTCCGTTGGCTGATTTCCCTTCCAGCTCCTCAGACAACTAAAGATGAGAAGACAAAAATTGTTCACACAAATGCATTTAAAATGTACAAGATCAATCAGGGAAGGCTATTAAATACGCTGATAGGAAAGTAAAAATCCCACTGTCGTCTGCACAGTAGAGGTTATTATTTTTGATGATTATTGTCTTGTTTTTCCAAGCCTTATTTCAACTACTGACTTGAGGTAAAAACTGATTATATTACTTATGAAGATCAACAGAGATACATCTAACGGGAACTACTGTACCCAGTAAGGGAGTGTGAACCAGTGAGGTAACCCCTTCAAAAGCATGTGTAAAAGTACAGTTGTTCACCTAAGGGTGCTGGCTGTGTTTGTACTTTCAGGCAGCCCCAACCAACGGGGGCCAATTGGACAGGAAAGGTGATATTGTGCTATATTAGGCGCATCTTGTTTCTTTCTTTTTTTTATTTAGATGTTTTTTTTCTTCTTTTTTCTGACAAAACAATCAAGCCACATACACATACAACACAAGACCAGAAACTCATCAGACATTACAATACAGAGTACAACAGACAAGGGGAGGGGACCATATTAGTAAATGCTGTAAATTCATTTATATATCCAGTTTTAAGTTTTTTTGAAGTATTAATAATATTAATAATAATAACAACTTGTATTTATATAGCGCCTTTCATGAAACCCAAGGATGCTTTACAGAATGACTGTGGCTACCCTAAATTAGATTGTAGGCTGCAGGTGGTACTTCAGGAGTTTTTGAAAAATTATTGTCTCATGAAGGTACTGGGTCCTCCCTAAATTAGGTGCATCTTAATAGGAGGCAAGGTCACTTCTTGACATAGGGCCTAGAATTCCCACATGTTGCCATTTTCCCTCTTTGCTAAATCTACTATTCAGTAGGATTATCTTTTAATGAAAATCACTCCATTCCTCTTGGAAACAATGGGAGCTGTGAGAGCGTCTCTGAGCAGTGGGACTGCGCTGGACTTTCCTGATAAATGGCTGATAGCTCTGAGACGAGTGACTCTGCTTCTAAAGCCCAGGCCACGCTCCTCCGTGTGCGCTCTGATTTATGTATGGATGATCCTCCCTGGACGTGGTGTGAGTGTGGAGAGGAGAGGCGAGCCGTCGCACACAAAGACCTGCTTGTACTGAGCTGGGATCAGGAGCTAATGTCGACTACACAAAGAGGACCAGTGGAGACCACAGGCTGGGATGTGAAGGGACAGCTGACAGTGATAGAGAAAATCACACACACATGCACCGTCACGTTTCTTCTCTTGTATGTATGGTGTGGGAGCACGCATTTACAGATTGGCCATACTGTTCATTATGCTATGTGTTTTTTCAAGCAAATTGCCATACATACATCATTGAAAATGTAATAGGGTTTGGACTGTTGCTCAGACTAAAAAAGCAATCTGAAGACATCAGTGAGCTTTGGCATTTTTCCCTGTACATTTTATAGCATAAATGATTATTCAAGTAAAATAATTGCAAGATTAATCGACAATGAAAATAATCATTAGTTAATAAAATGAGAACTTGAACCACGTTTTGTTTGTATGACGTACAAAACTGACATAAAATATGGTTCAAAAATAATTTATTCTTTTGGACTACCATAGCCCTTTTTTTTTACTTATCCAAATTGGCAGTCAAAGTATAGAGGATGACATATTTTGTGCATACTGTAAAGAGACAATATTTGTGATTTTCGGTTACATAAACAAATAAAACTACTTATTACAGGTTTACTTCCCCCCCCCCCTCTACCCTTTCAGGTCTAAACTGTCCTGTCAAATAAAGGCCTAAAATGCCCAAAAATAATCTTCAGAAATAACAAATAATATAAATAAATCATAAAAATGCACATGTGCATGATGCAAATATGGGTAGTGATTTTAATGTTTAACTGTATTTCTATTATTATTATTCAGTGGGTTTTATTTTACATATTATGTTATGCATTCTTTGTATTTTATCTCATCTTATTTGTACTTCTTATCAAATGTGTTTGATTTTCCATCTTCCTCTCCGTTAGTTATGACATTCTCTTTTTTTATGTTCATTCTGTCTATTGTCCCTTATTGTTAAGCACGTCCTGCATTTCTTGTATGAAAGGTGCTACCCAAACAAAGTGTATTATTATTATTATTATTATTATTATTATTTTTAGAAAACAGCTGAACAGGAGATAAGTGAACTGCCAATCAGTTGTCTCTTCCGATAAGCAGACCTTTTACGGTTACAAATCCCCTCACAATGGATAAAATGTGTGACTGGTCACTGGAAATATTTCCTTTAATAAACATTAACTAATACATTCACAAGTTAATGATAAAAACAAACATTATGAACAAAAAAGGTCAGTTTGACTTCCAGCGGGGAAAATGCTACAATGCCATTAACACTTCAGCACCAATTATGTGTGGTCAACGTGTTAGCATGAAGCAGTGTAGCAAAGAAGCATGAAGGGACATATAGATCATTTTGGTGCCTCTGTTGTCATCATCACCTAACAGATAAGCTGAACTGGAAAATCTCTCCGAAATGCAGTGTTCTTCTCGAGGCAGACGATGACAGAGGTTGGGAAAACCTACAGTTTGTTTGACTAACGACCCCTGGGGTGCAGGAATGAGGGAACAGAGGTGAGGCAGAGGTAAAGGCAGGGGCCCAAGGGTTAGACTAGGGTTAGGGAGGACGCTATGTCACTACACCCCAAGACAGGAACATGTGCTTTTGGCTGGAGAGGGGGGGGTCTTTTCATTATTTCCATTAGCTTTGACCCCCCCCCCCAGGGAGAGCGACCATGCTAATGAATAGTCAAAGCGGTCAAGGTTACTCTAGCTGAACCTCAGTCAAACCTGCATTACTTCAGCTTTTTTTTTTTTTAACCAGAATAATAGAATCTATAAGCGTAAGGTCAAAGGGAGACAGAAGAAGTGTAAGAAAAACCAAAAATGTGGGAAAGTAGAGATAAAGACACAAAAGAAAGAGACAGCACACATGATCAAATTAGAGGAGAGAAGGAGGAGGAGAGAACAGTAGAGATAAAGGGGAGTCAGGGTCAGGGTCTTTAGAGAGGTAAAATCTCCTGCTCTGACACACCATCATCTATCATCTCATCCCAAAGCTGTTTACAGCGAGGGAGGGAGACAAAGAAAGACAGGGGACTGTAAATTTCCAGTCTCTCATAATGTCCTATTAAAGCACCTTGCCCCATAACTCAGCATGGAGGACAGATGGGCCATGTTTGACAACACCCTCTGCTCTCTACCTTCATGCTTCCATGTTAGAGTCATTATTTTCCATCCTCAGACCTTCACAGAGAATGAGGGAGGGGGCAAAAAAAAATAAAATGATGCCGGTCTCCTTTGAGACTTTGTTTATTTCATTTGTTAAAATGTCATGGCAGGCACTGCAGTGTTTAGATAAGTTTGATCCCAGCATGTCGGTTTATAGCTCTCCCTTGACCCTGAACGGCTAAGGGCTCACTGCTTTGATATATAGCTGCCAATATATCCAACTCACCTTTTCTCAAAGGGCTTTTATTAAAACATATTAAAACTACTGACCTTATATTTAGAAAAATCTGATCTCAGCCATCCATTTCATATGATGGATAAAATGCACTTTGGCTTCGTTTATTATTTTATATGTTTTTATTGTGATCAGTAATACTTTGGTTTACAGCAAGCGTTTCACCTGGATTCATTTTCATACAGCATTTTGATTAGATTTTAAACAGTCCTGCTCAAAGATGTTTTCCTATTATTATATTTTATTATAGGTTTCAATAAAGTGTTTAAAGTGTCACGGTCTAAATACTGGCTTTCACACACTCTGAAAAATGAAATTAAAAAGGAAATAATGAAAGGATGAATTTCTCTCATGCAAATAATCAAATTTAAAAGTTTCAGAAGAAATAACTGTTTATTAAAGTGACTTCAATCCAAATGTATTTTCAATGGGGTCATATTTAAAATGCATACAGTATGTCAGTGGAACTATTTAAGATGCCGTTGCTATTATGACTTATTATATTTTAAACAATGATAATAACTTGCGGCCATGCTTATTTACAGCTTGAGATTTTTCAACCCTAGACTCGGTAGTTACGTATGCAAAGCAAAAGCCTCTCTTTTGAATGTGAGGATACAAATGTGACAGACGAGAAGAAAATTAAGCTAAACAATAAGAAAACAAAAGCTGCAAAAGGAATCTTGAGTTCAATCAGTGAAGTAAAATGTTGCATGCTGTTTTGGGTAGGCCTATATCATAAGTCTATGTCATGGATAGTTGACCTTAATGCATAAGACAGGGGCCAAAATATTGTCCTCTAAAAAAATTGAAAATAAATCACAGCTGATAATTACATCCAATAATGTGGAGCCTTTTTATTAAAACGGCTGTGGAGTTCACTGCAAGAATAAAGTTAGCACTTTAAGAGAAAAGTAGATAAAGAATGTCAGGAAGAAGAATTGTATTGACAGTGGGACAATACACTGGCCAATCTAAAAAGGTAAGCCTTTATTGTCCTCTTCACAATTATGCAAGTACAAGAGTAATGTTACCAGATATTACATCAGTGTCCCCCCCAAAAAAAATAAATAAATGCTTTTAGTTATTATTGTTGGCCCTTAAATTAAAAATTGGAGCACTACAACTCATTAAAACACATTTTTGATTTTTGTCAAATCTTTAAATTCTTAAATGAAATACCTATCAAACAGTAACTGGGTCATATTCTGATGGTCATTCGTCTAATTTGTATTAATATCTTCAAGATATTGGACCTACCAAAGGCTTGTACATAATTAGCTGTACAGTAATGAATCTCTCTCTCTCTCTCTCTCTCTCTCCCCTCTCTCTCTCTCTGTGTGTGCCCTCTGATGGCACCCAGTGGTCCTCTCAAGTAACAGCAGGTATTTTGGTGAGAATAAAGATGTTGGGAAGTTGGCCAGAAAAGAGAAAAAGAGTTATTTAGGGGAGAAGGATACGTGTCAGCCACAGGGACGTACAGTCTCAGTTTAAGCGACAGACAGTGATCTGGAACAAGGGGCTGGCATTCGGATTACTGTTGAAGTGGTGTTTGTAGATTTTCGACAGGATTGACAGAGACTGATTGGACTGGCAGACTGGAACATATATCGAGCTGGTTCACGTGTGAGGCTGATTTGCCCCTTTTGATTAAAGTTGTGGTATTTCACATTCCACAATGAGGCAAGAGTGCTTCTATTTCAGTCTTAATGAGGGCTGGAGGGGAAACTGTGTGCAGTGATAAACGTGTAAGCACATCCATAAACGCATGTGCAGTCACCCACCGACATATCTTTATATGTATGTAATACAGTACCTATTTCCTGAGCCCAGTATCGATCATGTTTCAGGCGGTGCTCGTTTGTTTGAGCAGTGGCAGTCACCTGCTGTGTGTGCTAGACAGTGCAGCCGGGGGGCAGATGGGGGTTGAAGTGTCATTTTATGTTAGGCAATAAATTAAGCCTCCATTACCAGAAACCCAAGCCCAAAATGAATTTCATTTAACTGTAGATCTCTCCCATTGCCCTTCAGTCCTCAGCCACCACTTCAATAGCGTTCATTTGGAACGGTGACACGGGTGAAAAACAATCCGCTTCAAAAATACACTGCAGCGCTCCGAGTTGGGAGTTTTTTTTTTTTTTTTTGACTAGCCAAGGAAGGGGGACTCAGGATTGTGGTGTGCTACGAGATGCTTTGATACACCATCTCTGGGATTTATTCCGATACCTGATAATCCCGAGGAGACGCTTTGCAGGGCAGTAACCAGGAAGCATAAATTTGAAAGTCTGTAATTTGACAAAAAGAATGAGAAACAAAATCTGTAAGGGGGAGGGAAGATGGAGGCTGATAGTAGGGGGGTGTCTCGAACAGTCTACGGCCTTTTGCCTGAACCTGGGGACGCAGAGCAAAGACTTAGGAAAGAGAAACAGGAGTGATCCTTCATACTCTGTTGGACGCACAAATCTGGTGGAATTCTTGTTCTGGTGTTATCTGGTTAGCAGCGTCCTTAGCCAGGATTAACAGCAGGGTAGGACAAACACAATGACAGAAAAAGGAGCAATAAAATGTCTATTTGAGAATATTGTGCCTGCAGATTCAAACCAGGACACCCTGGTTTGGTTAAGGGTCCCGGGTGGTTTGAGACTCGCGTCATCTGTATTGGCGTGTGTGAACCTTCCAGGATGGAACGTTACAGCTCCTCCAATGACACTTGTGGCCTGCAAGGTCAGAAAAACCACTCAAGACCACAAGACGGCCTTTCTTTCGCGACAGTCTCAGGACACTCTGGACTCTCTTCCCCTCGGTCTTTACCTCAACCGACTGTACAAACTTCAGCCCCTCTTTCTCTCGTCTTTCCCTTGACTCTGTACTAATTAGGATGATGTATGGCTGTGGGCTCTTTAGAAGGGGTGGAATAGTCAGAGGCCCTTTGATTACAATAAACAGAGCTGGGGATTTCAAACAAAACCACACACCAGTCAAAGGGCTTTTCCTCCTCTCCGTTCACCGTGCCAGGCCGGTTCTTTGGTTTACACAGGTGTGGGTGTGTGCACAAGCGGATGAGAGCGGGGCAGTTGCACGCTTATATGCACACGTGGCTTTCAATAAATATTGCAGATGAACAATACTGTGACAAATGGACACTGGACGTTTACTCAATAAATCAGAACAAATATCTTTCACAGCTTGACGAGAGGTGCAGGGCCAATGGAAGAAACTCATCATCAGTAGTGCTGTTGGTACTATTATTGTCTGTGTGATGACTTCTCATTAACAGGTTAACAAATGAAGAGGGACTGCAGGCCATAAGTGATGCCTCTTCGCTCTGAATGGGAATATTTAATCTAACCCTTCCCCTGACTCCTGTTTATATGATGCAACGCCACAGTCATCTGTAGTTTGCCTGCTGCTTTCATGCGTGCCCATCCATCTTCAGCTTTCCTCTGGATAAGTGGCCTTTCCATCCAGTTTCTGCCCTAGGAAAATTATTGCTGTTTTCTTGCAGAACTGGATTTTCAATTCTGTGGTGTATGGCTAGATGTTTGGGCAATGAGTGGGCGGCAGAATGGTGGTGGGTGTAGAGGAGGGACAGTGTAGTGTTATTGCAACAGTGAGTGAGTCCAGAAAAACGCGATAAAGAGGCATTTGGCAGTTGTGAGCTGAAGTTTCGATTTCAATCTGCATTTGGATTTGAGTATAAGCAAACCATGTTTGCTTGGTTTTTAAACACAACAACAAGACAGGCCATGCAAGACAGAAAAGACAATGTATGTGTAGGTGGGTGACAAATTAAAAGGAAAAAAACCCAAGATAAATGAGTAGAGAAACACATCAAATGCAGAGTCCTCCATGCAGGACACGAGCACTCACAGAATGGTTTGATGGGTATGAAGATGATGTTAATCATACGCTGTGGCCTTCACAGTCACCAGATCTCAGGATCACAGGATGGCTCTCCATCTATCGACTTTTTCCATAAACAGTGGGCAAACATGCTAGCACATCACTAGATAGTAAATGCCATAAACATATTCTTTGTAAATCTTTACAATCATTCACCGAAAGAACCAAGCAGGTCTGCCTTATTGCACAATCCAAATTTTCGTCAAAAATTGCCATTTTCAGTGTGTAGCTTGGAGGTCGTTGTTGTTTATCTTAGAGAAAGGAATCTTGAGGTAACGGTAACACACGGATAGCAGAAGGGGAAATAAGCAATGCACCGAATGTAAGGCTTTATCCTGGCAATGGACTTCCATTGCACCACACTAATGACCAAATTACGAACGGCTCTGTGACGCAGTGTAATCCGCGTCATGTCCAATCTGCGGCATGCTTTGCCCAGCGTCACCCCTCGCCTAAATCAAACGGAGTATTTCCAGTAACTGAGAATGCATCTGAGACAGACAATCCCCTGTTGTGTGCTACATGTGTGAAAGGACAACTCTGGACTACATCGGGACCATATCCCTCGGACAATGTCCGGAGTTCATATGTAAAAACGGCTTATGACACTTGTTTTTTTCATTTCGTTTGTCACCCATCAGTTTGTGCAACCAAATAAATGCAAACCTTCCTTTCAAAAAAAAAAAAAGAACTTACTTCATGGGCCAAAGCTGCAGCGCTGTCAAGGACAGGGACGGGCTTGCTCTCTTCGTAGTGCTGCAGCTGTTCATGGATCTGAAAGGACAAATTGTGTTCATCAGTGTGAGAGAGAGAAGATGAGAGAGAGAGAGAGAGAGAGAGAGAGAGAGAGAGAGAGAGAGAGAGATGAGGTCAATGTTGGACTGCAGAGGCCACGGCAAGGCTCTGAGCAAACACACACGTGTGAGCAACGTGCACACAACAACCAACGTGAACTGTTACAAGCACAAATGTATGAAAACCATCAATTTAATTCAATTTTATTTATAGTGTCAAATCATAACAGACATTATCTTAGGACACTATACAGATAGAGTAGGTCTAGACCACACTCAAAGACCCAACAATTCACCAAAGAGCAACTGTACACAGCGGCAAGGCGAGGAAAAACTTCCTTTTTACAGGCAGAAACCTGGGACAGAATCATAATCCAAGGAAATCTGTGAGGCGAGAAAGCACAAGGACTCCGGGGAAGAAGCTAAGTTAGTAAGATGCATTAATGGGACGTGAATGCACACAGATGGAGAGAGAGAGAGAGTAGCAGCAAAACTAAGGGCTGGTCCAAAGCAAACCTGAGCCAGCCCTTATTATTTCTTTTATTTACCTTTATTTAACCAGGAAGAGACTCACTGAGATTAGAAATCTCTTTTTCAAGAGTGTCCTGGCCAAGACAGGCAGCAGTACAATCACACATACATACACACACACACACACACACACATACAAAATACATAAAATACACAAAAACACTAAAAACATAAAACAACTGAAACAGCAAATCCCTCAAAGTCAGCCACAATCCTAAACACATCAGGCAAAATATCTGCAGCCAGATGTGGCTGCCTCCAAGTCAATCAACATCCTCTTTAAAGCGACCAATGAGACCAGCTCATTAAGTTTCATGGATGTCTGTAACTTGTTCCATGTAGAGGGAGCAGCAAACTTAAACGCCTTTTTCCCCAGCTCAGTTCTAACCTTTGGAACAGACAGAAGGAAAAGATGCTGGGAACGAAGATTGTAAGTCCCGTTACTATTTACACTGATATAGGCCAGACGGTAGGCTGGAAGTAGACCTAAAATAGCCTTGTATATGAAGATATGCCAGTGTTGAATTCTCCGTGTTGATAGAGACTTACTATAAGCTTTATCAAAGAGGAGAGTTTTTAAGCTTACTATTAAATGTGAAGACGGTTTCTGCCTCCGAACCAAAACTGGAAGCTGGTTTCACAGGAGAGGAGCCTGATAGCTGAAGGCTCTGGCTCCCATTCTACTTTTAGAGACTCTAGGAACCACAAGTAACTTTGCATTTTGGGAGCGCAGTGCTCTAGTGAGACAATAGGGTACTGTGAATTACAGTGCCTTGCGAAAGTATTCGGCCCCCTTGAACTTTTCGACCTTTTGCCACATTTCAGGCCTCAAACATAAAGATATAAAACTGTAATTTTTTGTGAAGAATCAACAACAAGTGGGACACAATCATGAAGTGGAACGAAATTTATTGGATATTTCAAACCTTTTAAACAAATAAAAAACTGAAATATTGGGCGTGCAAAATTATTCAGCCCCCTTAAGTTAATACTTTGTAGCGCCACCTTTTGCTGCGATTACAGCTGTAAGTCGCTTGGGGTATGTCTCTATCAGTTTTGCACATCGAGAGACTGACATTTTTGCCCATTCCTCCTTGCAAAACAGCTCGAGCTCAGTGAGGTTGGATGGAGAGCGTTTGTGAACAGCAGTTTTCAGTTCTTTCCACAGATTCTCGATTGGATTCAGGTCTGGACTTTGACTTGGCCATTCTAACACCTGGATATGTTTATTTGTGAACCATTCCATTGTAGATTTTGCTTTATGTTTTGGATCATTGTCTTGTTGGAAGACAAATCTCCGTCCCAGTCTCAGGTCTTTTGCAGACTCCATCAGGTTTTCTTCCAGAATGGTCCTGTATTTGGCTCCATCCATCTTCCCATCAATTTTAACCATCTTCCCTGTCCCTGCTGAAGAAAAGCAGGCCCAAACCATGATGCTTCCACCACCATGTTTGACAGTGGGGATGGTGTGTTCAGGGGTATGAGCTGTGTTGCTTTACGCCAAACATAACGTTTTGCATTGTTGCCAAAAGGTTCGATTTTGGTTTCATCTGACCACAGCACCTTCTTCCACATGTTTGGTGTATCTCCCAGGTGGCTTTGGCAAACTTTGAACGACACTTTTTATGGATATCTTTAAGAAATGGCTTTCTTCTTGCCACTCTTCCATAAAGGCCAGATTTGTCAGTACCAGACGGTCTTGTCCTACGCCTTGGACAGAGTCTCCCGCCTCAGCGCATATCTCTGCAGTTCAATCCAGAGTGATCATGGGCCTCTTGGCTGCATCTCTGATCAGTCTTCTCTATGTATGAGCTGAAAGGTTTAGAAGGACGGTCTTCATAGATAGTTGTTGTAGTGATTTTCCGCTTCAATTATTTGCACAGTGCTCCTTTGGCGATGTTTAAGCTTGGGAAATCTTTTGTATCCAATCCGGCTTTAAACTTCTCCACAACTCGTATCTGCCTGGTGTGTTCCTGTGTGTGTTCTTTGTTCTTCACGATGCTCGCTTACAGGACCTCTGAGACTATCACAGAGCAGGTGCATTTATACGGAGACTTGATTACACACAGCTGGATTCTATTTATCATCATTAGTCATTTAGGTCAACATTGGATCATTCAGAGATCCTCACTGAACTTCTGGAGAGAGTTTGCTGCACTGAAAGTAAAGGGGCTGAATAATTTTGCCGCCCACTTTTTCAGTTTTTTATTTGTTAAAAAAGTTTGAAATAGCCAATGAATTTCGTTCCACTTCATAATTGGGACCCACTTGTTGTTGATTCTTCACAAAAAATTACAGTTTTATATCTTTATGTTTGAGGCCTGAAATGTGGCAAAAGGTCGAAACGTTCAAGGGGGCCGAATACTTTCGCAAGGCACTGTATATAAGATACAATGGTGCCTGACCATTAAGAGCTTTGTAGGTCAGGAGGATTTTAAATTCTATTCTGGATTTTACAGGGAGCCAGTGCAGTGCAGTCCTGGTTCTTGTCAGTACACGAGCTGGAGCATTCTGGATCAGCTGGAGAGTCTTAAGGGACTTATTGGAGCAACATGATAATAAGGAATTAAAATAGTCCAGCCTCGAAGTAACAAATGCATGGACTCGTTTTTTTGCATCTTTTTGAAGATTTAATAATTTTATCTTATGCAGGTGAAAAAAATGCAGGCCTTGAAGTTTCTTTTATGTAGGCGTTAAAGGATATATCCTGATCAAAGATAACTCTGAGATTGTTTACCGTGGTACTGGAGGCCACGGCAATGCCATCCAGAGTAGCTATATCTTCAGATAATGAGATTCGGTGGAGTTTGGGGCCAAGTACAATATCTTCAGTTTTGTCTAAGTTTAACATCAGCACATTGTAGGTTATCCAGGTTTTTATGTCCTTATCATCTGCATAACAGTGAAAGTTAATCAAGTGTTTCCTAATAATATTGCCTAGAGGAAGCATATATAAAGTGAAGTAGAACTGGTCCAAGCGCAGTGCCTTGTTTAACAGCATGACTAACTTTAGCGTGCATGAAGGATTCATTGTTAACATGAACAAACTGAGATCTATCTGATAAATAGCACTTAAATCAGCTTAGTGCGATTCCTTTAATGCCAATTAGATGTTCCAGCCTTTGTAATAGGATGTGATGGTCAATAGTGTCGAATGCAGCAATACAATCCAATAAGATAAATACAGAGACAAGTCCTTTGTCTAAAGCAATTAGAAGGTAATTTGTAATTTTCACCTGTGCTGTCTCTGTGCTACAATGCACTCTAAATCCTGACTAAAAATCCTCAAGTAAACTATTTTCATGTAGAAAGACACACAACGGATTAGAGACTACCTTCTCAAGGATCTTAGAGAGACAGGGAATATTAGATTTAGGTCTATAATTAGCTAAGACCCCTGGATTAAGAATGTTAATTTTTTTTTTTTTAGGAACAGGTTTTATTACGGCTACTTTAAATGACTGTGGTACATAACCTTTTAATAAGTAACATATTGATCATATTTAGTAAAGAAGTATTGGGATGGGGTGGGAGAAAAGCAGTCTAAATACTGTAAATGTCAGGTCTTAAAGCTATTTCTAGGGTTCCTGCGTTTGAAGATAAATCAGTACAGGTTGAGGGCAGGAGGTAATGAATTTTATCTCTAATAGTTAGACATTTATTATTAAAGAAGCTCATGAAGTCGTCACTACTGAGAGCTATAAAAATACATGGCTCAGCAGAGCTGTGACTTTCTGTCAGCCTGGCTACAGTGCTGAGAAGAAACCTGAGGTTGTTCTTATTTTCTTTATTAATACGGAGTAATATGCTGCTCTGGCATTTCGGAGGGCCTACCTAAACATTTTCAGACTGTCTAAATGAGATTCGTCCAGATAAGTGAAATTTATTTTAAAGTTTTCACTAGTTTGTTTTAATTTGCAGGTTTTGGAAGTTATTCCTTTGTTTCATCATCTGCTCTTCTTGCTCATCTTCATCTTTTTTAGAGAAGCAACAGAGTCAAGTGTCGTTCGCAGTGAGCCTGCAGCAGTGAGTCTGCAGCACCCATCATGTTCTACTCGCACGCACGGCAAGCAATCACACAAAAGCACACACCGCTCTTTCACACAAGACTCCCTGGACTGAGCACAACAAGAGTGCTTTTAAGTATTTCAGCTCGCTTATCCACTGTACAAACAATCCAGTTTTCCACCATGCATTTGATATGCCCTAGTGGCCTGGTGAAATCATTTCAACAGTCTGGTTAAATTGGCTAAACATTTCCTTATCAGCCTCAACACTGCAACTGCAAAATGTTGGGAGACAAAGCTGTATCTCTGGAGACTTACTAAAATGGAAAGTAGGCCTGACTTGTGTGTTAACGTTTACTCATTTACACACACACACACACAAACACTTCATCGCTCAAATACTGATATGTGGAGCAGAGACGGTATCATTTATACACACACATTTAGGCCACACGCTTGTGCTCCAGCCCACACACACACACACACACACACACACACACACACACACACACACACACACACACACACACACACACACACACACACACACGCGATTAAAGAGCAGCTGCACAAGAATGTGTTGACAGCCTACAGGCTGATGTCAGATCCCATCAAAGAACACAGCAGCCACTCCGGAGTCTCTCCTCAGCCTAGCATGGTGAAGGGGAGCTTGGCCATGTCAGACTAATAGCTGGGCCCTGGTCATGGAGCCTCCCAGCTGGATGTCCCACAAAGGGAGGGGAGAGAGTGACAGAGAAGCCCCTGGGCCAACTTGTAGGGCCAAATCCAAACATGTGGGTGCATACACACATGCACAGATGGAGCAGTGTCAATTTGCAACAGAGAATCACCCTGTAGGACAGAAAGTGACAAGAAAAGCAGTTTGTTTGCTGTCTTAGTGGGCAGCTACAGATGCTGTGTGCAATTAAAACATATGTTTTAGGATCGTTAGACATTATTTTTTTCACTACACAAACTATTTTTAACTAGACAGCATTCTACAGTAGCAGCACTGTGGATACTGTTAGATGACACAGCATCTGTCCCTCTAATGACATTCCCACTGGAAATATTTTTCAGTATTTTGACCCTATAGGCCAGAAAATAGGGCTGTGCGATTTGGAGAAAAGGTCATATTGCAATTGCGATTTACAATACTGCGATTACGATTGCGTTATCGTGGTATCATGAGTTTACTTGATTATCAAGGAAAATGCGGAAAATAAGTGATTACAATTTCGAAATGTGTATTTTTTAAACATACAAGGTTAAACGAGCATGAGAAGAAATACATATACAAAAATGTGCAATTTATTTTTAAATAACTCAATATTTTTAGAAAATTAAATACCAAAAATACTAATTCATATTAAATTAATACATTTGGTATGCCCTTATTAACGATGGCATTCAAGATGGGTGTAATATAATTAGTGATTAAGTTACAAAATGCTCTGAAACCCTCTACACTTCTGATACTCACGTGACCATACACAACAGACTGCTACTGCCTAAACAGACACTCAGTCACTGGTCATTTTTTGTGAACGTTGTTACGAGGGGCGTGCTTAAAAAGGGGGGAAGGGATAGGACCATTTTCTCGTGCTGGTGTCACTGGATTCCAAAAAGTACAATAAAGGCATCTCATAATTAAAAAGATAAATAAAAAGACAGACCGTAAGCGGTGTCGAAGTTAGCGTAGCAGCTGTGTGAGGGAAAAGTGCGAGGAAAAAAAAGATAGCAAAGACAATGTAAAGTGACTTAACAGTAAACACCTAGCTTCTTAAGATACACGGTTGCGTTCATCTATTGTTAATACCGTCGGTAAAGTGAAGGGTGTTACAACATGGAGACTGCAGTGCACACAGTGTCATGCACACAGCACACCTTTTTGTTTACTTAAATTGCACAATTTATGCGGTTATGCAATCGCACAGAGAGGCATCGCAACTGCGATTAGATTAATCGCGCAGCCCTAGAAAACTTACAAAACTAACTTACTATAGGCAATAAGACATGCACAATGTGTAGATAAGTTCATTTGAATCATTTCAAGTTGTCATCCATCTTTGATAACCACCAGAGTTCATGATGTCATTTACAACAGAATTCAAATACACTAGTGTCAGCACTCCGAAGGCACATTTATGACTTTCTGGTAAGAAAAATGAAACACAACTATGTGTTAAATGACTTTGCATATGTACACCCCTCACTGCCTGTCAAAACTCCAGCTCAACTGTTGGCCTTAAGCAGGTATAGCCATTTCAGCTTGACTTATCCACACAGCCTTCTGTGATCAATCATGACCCGTTAGGACTGTGTCTCAACCAAAAGAGCAGCCATGTGTCAAGGTGAGCTTAGAGGTTCAAATCCCAGTGTAAAGCCGACATTACCAGGCTATAAAACATGGTGCATTAGGTAAATCTGTTGAACGCCTGAGGGAGGCAAATGGTTGCTCAGCTCAGCTGTAGAGCGCAGAAAGCTGTGACTTGAGGACCCCAGATGGGACGTGAAGTTAGACAAACGGTGAAGGAAAGTTGCAAGCAATACAGTGGCTTTGTAATGGCCTGGAGAGGCACAGGACCTTGCATGAGAGTAGTAAAAGGGCTAGGGACAGAGATAATGCTTTGCATGCAGCTAACATAAGTAGTAGACTCCACTGTTTACGTGGTACAGAGTTGAACTGCTGTCAGTGTGTTCCATGTTTAATTGCATCAATTTTAAGAGCCACTCTAGGGCAATTCCTGGAAATTTGTATCCTCATCTGTTTAATTTCACATAGCCACGTCATATTTATACAGTTACTCTCTACTGTTCGTGAAGTCCCAACAACTCCACCCTGTGCTCTGACTTCTCTGTCTGTTCTTCTACAGAAGGAGGCCGTAAAAAGCCAGGCAGGCAGCTTCAGTTACTTCATCTGTACTGATCATCTTTGTTAGAAAACAGATGAAATAAATTAGAGATGTTGCCAGTGTCTTCAGCGCTCCAACATACCACAGTCCTAGTGACATCTGCTTAGCTAGTTGTTGCTCCACCACCTTGACTTACTTAGTTACTTTGGAATTTCTCCTCTGCTCGGTGAGCAAATGCAAGACTGAAATGCTTTTATTTACAGTTAAAGACACTTTCCAAATGCCTGTCCATGATGCAGTAATGCATTTTAAAGTCATTACCCTGCTTTTTGCATAGCACGTTCTCTGTCCCTTTGGTGAGGCAGCATTGCTCCAGGCAAATTGGAGAGGTGGCCTGGTGGAATAAAAAAAAAAAACAGTGAGACAGTGTGCTACAGCCAAGGAGGGCTTAGCTCAAACCAGAGTGTTACTCCTGGACACGCAACCGAATCAAAGACTCATCTCAAAGCTCATCCGATGAGAAATGTAGTGCTACTTCTATGTAAAATAAGGTAGAAGAGTCGCAACCAAAATGCTAAAAACTCTGGGAGGAAAGCTCCCTGAAGTAGAGGCTGAGAAAAGATGAATGAATGTGCACCTTCAGTGAAAGCTGAAAAAAACATGTTACAAAAGAAGCAGTGTGATCCTGTCTCCACAGAGGCCTAGTAGTTAGAGAGTCTAAGTTGTGTTTTCAAGAAATACCCTGCGGGCTTAAAATACACACAGCAACACACAAGGAGAAAAAAATGTAAAGAAAAATATTGACATGAGTAAGAATTGATATGAAATAATTCTAATTCTAACAAGGATAGATTGGAACAAAAACATAACATCCATCTTCATCAATCCTCAGACAAGAGCTTCAGCCACTGTGAAGGAT